>NC_073306.1:75776495-75793995 GCF_027595985.1 Sorex araneus
TCAGATGCATTCCCCTAGGGTCACGGGCCGGGGGCTCTCTCCTTTTGCGTTGGTTTGGGATTTTTTCATTGGTGTTACCATCATCTTTGTTTCAGGTTATTTGGGAATAGCGGTGCTTGCAGCGCTTGTGGACAGTCCATTCCTGCAAGCGAACTCGTCATGAGAGCCCAAGGCAATGTGTATCATCTTAAGGTAGCATTTGCTCATCCTCTTTTATAAAACGAACCACGCCTTTCCTTCCCAGAGACAAAGCAGTTCTCCTTAGTGCGAGAACTGTGTTCTTAAGCCCCAGACACGGAAAGAATCCACTGAAATGTCGTAGCATGGTAATGACTATTCCGCACACTTCCCTTGGATCCCCTTGCACACACGTATTTGTCTCAATCCCCTCGTGGCCTGGTCTGGTGTGCTGGTTTGGGGCTTACTCTTTTCTAGAATTATGTGGAAAGGAGCAAAATCGCTAAACTCTTAAGTGGCTTTGTCGGTACTTGACATACCCGTGCTTAAGAACAGTTTATAAACTTGTAACCAAAAATAAGACTTCATTTGTATTTGTTTTCAGTGGGTTTGCTTTTCCCTTTCAGTGTTTTACATGCTCTACCTGCCGGAATCGCCTGGTCCCCGGAGATCGGTTTCACTACATCAATGGCAGTTTATTTTGTGAACATGATAGACCTACAGCTCTCATCAATGGCCATTTGAATTCACTTCAGAGCAATCCACTACTGCCAGACCAGAAGGTGAATACCCAGCAGTTACTAATGAGCTTTATTAGAGTGAGTTGGAGGGTTTGGCCTCTTTTTAACCTAGCCAGGAGTTCTGCTCGGTGGTTGTGTTTTTGCATGCCTTTTTAAAAGACATATAGATGAGAGTTTAGAAATAAAACAGGAGGTGATGATGTTGGGATTCTTGTGGTTTAAAGATCTGTAGTTACGTTAAGCTACACCAGTGTTGGACATAGCAGAATCAAAATCTAACATTTTGGGGAGGGGGGAAAATAGCACTTCCCATAGAATCAATAATTCTGGTTGTTGATTTTGAAATTCAGAAACACAGGTTAGAGACACATTATTGTAAGAGGAAACTTAGAACACTAATGACAGGAAATGGGAATAGATGCCTTTGTCGTGAAAGAATGATTTTTCTGCATTCATGATAACTATACGAACTCCTGCCTTCCAAAACCCAATTTACAGTGTTTTTATTTTTAGAACAGCAATTTTATAAAACATTCTGTAATCCCAGATATCATTACAACTTTTAAAACAAAGTTCTAGCTTTTGCTAATTGCTTTGTGCTACTAATAGCTTCATTACGGATTATGTATCTATTCTTGATCTGCAACTGGAAATTTCTTGAGCCAGAGTTAGAAATGAGGAAATTATACAAGTGCACAAATCATGTAGTATTAGGAGGCACTTCAGAGGAAAAATTGGTGATCAACAGTTGTCCAGCATCCCCACTACTGGATAGTTTTAGATCTATTTTAATCTCCTTAATAAGTCCTATAGCTATGCAAGTGAGTGCATTTTGATAACTGCTGTGCCTAATTTGTAACAATTACTGTCAACCTTCAGTTAAGAGACTGTTCATTCCACACTGGCCCAGAAAAGAGTGAAATGTATGACTCGTGTGCATAATTTTATTCACATCATATTTCATACTGATTATGTATTGATGACATTGATTCATTTACTCTTTACAGCGCCACTTGCATGGATATTAAATCTTATTGACCACAGATGAATTTTAATTTCAGATTGGTGATAGATTTTTCCATCAGCTCTGATAGTATGTTTGACTTTTTCATCATTAACCCAGGCAATCACACAGCACTGAGTTATTGCATTGAAACAAAAAGTGCACACTTCACTTGGTAATTCTTTATAGATTTACAATAGGAACTTCATTAATGTCTGTTGTAAGGATCACAAAAAAACAACATTTATCTGCAAATAGGAATTTAGCAAGCTTCAAAAGGCTCCAGGAAAAATATTAGACTTCTTTGTCTTCTGTAATGTATTTTCTTAATGCTATGTGGGGAAAATGACTAATATTTGAAAACTTTTAGCCATTTCAGATTATACTGCTGTAGTTTAATGCTTGTATTTGTCATTTTCCCTTACTCTAGTGTAGGGGATACTTCTAAATCTGGTTTTTATTTTTTAATTGGGTAAATGTTAATTAAATCAAAATGTGCACAGTTTTATTTAATTTGCTAATATGGGAAGCTGCATAGAATTCCTTTTAAAAAGAGAAGTTGAATATTTTATTGCAAACTAACCAGTCGCTTTTGACGAGGCATTTCAAGCTTCTTTAAGAAATACCAGTACATATAATACTTAGAGAATTTTATGGTTTGAATTTAAGTAAAGTGACTTGGTAAGGACAGAGTTGAAAAAATGAGTGGCTAGCAAAACTATTTTGAGATAATCATTTCAATTTAGAAGCAAAGCCGTTGGTAGTTATACTTGGTACTACACCCACCCTCACCCCCCCACCATGTGAGTATGCTAAGAACAAATGACCTTTTATCTCTTCTCTGCCTTTAATATAAAGGTTTTTTATCCCCCCCTCCACATCATCACTTACATTTGTTGCTCTTTCATTTTATTTTTTGTACCGCTTGTTTACCTGACTTTTTTTTTTTTTCTTAATACCCGCCGATGCACAGGGGTTAACTCCTGGCTCTGCACTCAGGCATAACTCCTGGCGGTGCTTGGGGGACCATGTGGGATGCTGGGAATTGAACCCAGGTCGCCCGAGTGCAAGGCAGATGCCCTACCTGCTGTGCTATCGCACCAGCCCCTTGTTTACCTGACTTACTAATATTTAAAAAGCAGTTGTTGCAACTTAACCACCATAAATGGTGAGGCTTGACTCACAGGTAATAGAGAAAAAGGAAAATATACTTCATGTGTGAGGCACTGAATGTAGGCAATAGAAGTGTTAGGTACTGAGTGCAAAGGACATGTAAGAAATACGAGCCAGCTCTCAGTACCACCTTAGTATGAAATGACGTAAATTTTCAAGGTGTGAAGAGGAAGATTAGAGAGCAATCTGGTTTGTGTGTTCACGAGATTGCGTGTATTACACCTTTCATATTTTCTATCCCCTACATCTTTTTTTTTTTTTTCAGAATGGAAGAGGTAGAGTGTTCATTTGGGGCCACAGAGCATGTTAGGCAATGAATAAGAACTGAGTAGAGTATGTTTTCTCAGTGTTGGAAGCCGAAAAGAGACACTTGGCCTTCAAAAATTAATAGCTCTTAAAAGGCAGGAGGAAATAAAACTTAAGGATATGTTCTTGTCAGACACTAGTGAGAAGCTGTGTTTAGGGGTGATGTTAATTAAAAACATTTCCCTGTTGGTATAAATGTCTCACATTTTTTGTCCTTCGTGCCTAGCTCGCCCTGAATGCAGTCAATTCTCATGGTAGTTTTTGTAAATAGAGGTTTTGGGCAAGTTGAATGTAGTCCAGTGAGATATTAATGAGAGGACAAGGGGGATCAAGTAATGAAAACCCACTTCCTGGTACAACATAAACTGCTTTTTGGACCTGGAGAATGCTTTAAAATTATTTTCCCAAAACCCTGTGGCATTTTTTTTTTTTCTGGCAGCAATGAGATGGGGGAGAAATGACAGATAGCTCTGTTTTATTATTTTCTTCTCACTTGTTCTCCATATTTTTGGTACAGAAAATTAGACATTAATTTTGGCCGTTTTCCTTGTATTCACAGAACCAATTACATTTTTAGTGTATGATGGATAGTAAATACATCCATGCTTTCTCTGGTTTAAAGTAATGAGAGGATTGTTTGTACATCTCTTCCTTAAAGGTAGCTAATCGCATGGAAAATATAGGTCCCGGAAACTTTTATTCTCCTGAAATTTGTTCTCAGAGTCTGGGATATGTAGCTTAGTTGTTCTACATCATTGCCTTGAGTATATTCTAAATGCCGATAATAATTTTAAGCTTTTACATAATACAGCCTCAACTAACAACTTGAGACCTCTGAATTTTAAGGCCATACAAAGTTTTGTGGCCTGTATTATTTAAAGGAGGCTTGACTAGCCGCAGGAGATTGCGGTCTTCTAGGGAATTAAGTAAATATAATTGGAAAGTGTGGCTACCTTTTTGTATGTGTCAGTCTTTTTTCTCTGGAATTCTTTTTCTCTACCTGAGAGGGATGGTTCCATCTAAATTCCGTGCTTTTTAACAGAATAAGAGATCAGGTCCTCCTAGTTGGCACGGAGCACTGTGTGTATGTTCCGGTTTATATACCATGCCACAGCGCCCCTTTAGTTATGTAATTGGTGTTGTGTGTGTGTGTGTGTGTGTGTGTCTGTCCATTGCAGAGGACATTCGATGCTCATTTATTAAATATGCTTGCTGGCTGCTGCTGCATCTTTGTTCTGGACAGACAAATTACCTTTCTCACACTGTGCTTCCACTCTGGGGAATTAAGCCTCCACCACTTTAATTAGCTTGGAAGTGGGGGGTTTGCAGTTCCTAATAGACTTCAGGCTTTTAGTAAGTTAGGGAAAGGGTGAGCGGAGAACTTCCTGGGATGCTCAAAATGTCATTTAAAAACCATAAAAATCTAATATATATATTATTTCATTTTGGTAATGGCAAACAGATTGTATTTGACGACTGTATGGATTATCATTTCTAACTTAGGCATCCATTGAACTATGTTTCTTAATTGATCACAAGTCATTAACACATTGCATATGTTCGATCCATATATTTACAATGTTTATGTCATCTTAAAAGCAGAGAGTACCAAATGAAAAGCAGTATCTGAGTACTTGTACATGTGTGTATGTACACACACGTGCAAACACGTACCTAAAAGAGAAGGACAAGGAAGAATATATGTCACCTGGGGTTTTCAGAGTAATAATGATAATGCCAATATTGCTTAGCTTTTATTAAGTTCCAGGTACTGTTGAAAAGACTATACATATTATGTAATCCTTATTACAGCCTTGTTATCCCCACTTTAAAGATGAGGAAATGATACACAAACAAGTCACTTGCCATGGGTTGAACTCATCAATCCAAAAACTTCTGGGTAGGGAATGGGGGTGAGGTGTAGGGGGACTTAATTCTGACTGTGCCATTGAAATGCTGCTGTCAAGATGTTAGAATAAATCCTTTTCAAAAAGAAACCTACAGTTTAACTGAGTTCAGCACTTTGTTATAGAACTTGACACCAGAAACTTTCTGAAAGTTCATTTATTATCTCAACTGTGAAAACTGCTTTAGTTCTTTTCTGCTGGTAAGTAGTGTAGAAGGCTTCTATCAAGTCACAGTTGGGAAGTATTCTAATAAAAGAAGATTAGTGAATGTAGAGAAGACAAAAGCAGTCATGTTTGAGTTTAATATCTCTCAAATTTAGCATTCTAGCTAAGATGCCCATTTTTGTTTCTTGCAGGTCTGCTAAAAGGTCAGAGTAATGCAGAATGCGTGCCTTCATCTCAGATTTTGTTCATCACAGGTGGATCCCATGTGTCTTCAGTAGACAAGTCACCTTTGTAGCTAGCACCAGTGCCAGCTCCATGCCATTGCACCTTCTTTAGTCTTGATTGCCCTTCCCGCATTTATTGGTGTATTAAAATGACTGAATATGAACATTAAGGACTCCATGAACCTGGGCTAATGGGAGACTGTAGAGAAAATGAAAAAAGATCCACCGGAGGACATCTTTGGGGGGGAGGGAGATTGGGAGGAGGGAAATGACTAATGAAGCTAATTAAAAGAAGCATTCAAATCTGCTTTCTACCCTCATTAACAATTAGCAGGGCACTGGCCAGACTTTGTACCCTGTGTTTTACCTTAACAACATTCTCTTTGCTCTTTGTATATTTAAGTGTTGTAAGGAAATGTGTTTCAATCAAACCCAAACATGAGATAAAGGAAAGAGATGTGGCTTTTGTGATGCTCTATCACAAACACTTTTATTGTATCTCTGTAAAATACAATGTATGTATGCATGTATGTGTTTTTGTCCTAATGTTGCTACTTCCATGGCAAAGAAAAAAAAAAGAATGAAAAAAAAAGAAAAAAATTTGGAAAAAAAGGCTCATAGCAGCTGCTGTGTAGAAATTTCCCCCTACTTCTAATTTGCTGAATGAAGAAAAAAAAATCTTTTATTTGTGATATTTTCAGAGACATTTGCTCTAGTATGGTGTATTTAAATAATAAAAACTTAAAAGAAAAATAATCGATGGAGTTTGGGTTAAACTGCTTCTTTCTCTTCTGTAGTTTGAAAAAACTTAGTTTTGTTCCATCCGGACCGCATTTTAAACTTGCAGAGGTTGAGGGAGGTGTGTGGTATGTATATTTAGCTAGTGCTCGGCCAATAAGGTATTCAAATTACTTAACCATGCCATTTTTGGCAAAGTTACAAAGCAATGTTTCTAACGGAGTCTTTTTTTATAAGTTCAGAATATTCTGTTAATAGCACTTCATTTCGTTTCTCCTATATCACAGAGAATCTTTGGTGTTTATATATAAATATTTGTTTGATTCTTCAGCTATTTCGTTTATTCTTTTATCTCAATAGGAAAGCCTTGAGTACTGATGAAAAGCATGTTCAAGAATGTGGCGTAACCATCGTGTTCTGTTACCAAGTTAATAGCGTTGGAAGGAAATGGCATTGCTAAGCCACACCTGTACATATTTTGAAGTTCCATTAGTTGGAGGACCCCGAGCCCTTTTATAGGCATCATCCGTGGGTGACACAGCCATTTCCTGGTGGGATTTGAAACTCCTGTGGTCTGCTGTATGATTTGTTTATTTTGTTTTGCTCTTAGACTCTTCTACTCACAGCCTTTCCATATGCTTGGGGGAGGATTTGAATTTCATGGAGTTGAAAGATTGCGCTGCTGGGTCTAGCAGCAGAATTGCCCCAGCAGCGAGTGCCTGCACTTGCCTGTGGAAATGTGTAGGTCAAGGACTCTGGGCGCAGGATTTGAGCTGGAAGGAAGACAAACCAAATAGCCTGCTCTGTCAGGCTCATTATATGCGAGCGAATCGCAACCACTGCTTCTGTCACAGGTTAATAGGACCAGAAATGTTTCTAATGCTGTCTTCTAATTTCATTTTTAAAATGGCATTTTTTTTACCCCCTCTCCTGCTCTAGAGAAGCTCCCAAAAGAGATTCTCTCCCAGAATAAGGTATAAGAGGAGATACAAGATATAGAGGAGATTTAGAGGAAGATATAGAGGAGGCCTCGCTTGGCACATTTCAGCCAGCAGTCAGTGTCTTTTTAGGGGTCTTCTTGGTACCAGGAGGGACAATGTGGTTGCTCCAACCACTCCTCACCGGAGAGAGAATTTAAAGGCCAAGTTAACGCACATAGAGTTTGTTTAGAGCTCTCTAAAGAGAGAATTCCCTGGGAGGGGCAATAATTAAACAAAAGCACATGAATAATCTGAATTAAATCCTTGGGGGCAATTTCTAGGATCTGGTTCTGAATTTTTTTTTCTTTAAAAGTGACATTTATGGAACTTGGACTATTACAGATTAAAAAGGGGAGCTGTGTTCATAAGAATGCAGTAATCTATATTCTCTTGGAAATAAGCATTAATGCCCTACATAGTCTAAAAATTCAAAGGAGATAGTTAACAACTTTTGTAAGTAATACAGTGTGACATTTAGTGATGTGGGGGGCTAAGGTCATTAAAGACTTTAAATGAACTATTATGGCTGGTTCCTCAAGCACTGCTGTGTATTTAATAACGAGTTTCTAAAAGCATTTCTTAAGTTGCAGACCTATAAGATTACAAATGTCACTCATGTTAGTATAATCCACATGCAAGTGATGAAGCCTTCTCTTTGATGTGCTAAATTGGAGAAGGACTAATGGAGCTATGAATATACAATAGAACATATTTAAGTAGTAGTCTTGCTTGAGGTAAAACACTTTCTTGAAACCAGAGGCATTTCAAACAATAAAACCTAGCACTAATGGGAATGCTTGTCTGTGTGGATAGAAAGCTACTAAAACACTCAGGTTTATTCTGATGTGAACTATGATTGTATTCCACCCCCAATCCAAATAATACGTAGAACAACAACAACAAAAATGCACATCTTGTTCACCTTTAATCTGTTGGATCTGTGATGTTACTGAGATATACTCTTCTTCTGAAAAGACTTACTTAATACTAACCATGTCACAGAGCAAGGTGGTCCCTGTCCGTGCAAGCAAGTGCAATTAAAAATAAAAGCAAATGTTTCTAAGCCTTGTTGAACCCCCTGTTTTTAAAAAAAAAAATTGCATAAAAATGTCTTGATTCTGCAAATTGTCACTCTTGCTAATGAAACAGTTTCATAAAAAGAACTGCCCTCTGAAAGGGTGTAATTTTTAGTTTGTTTGTTTTGGTTTTTTCTTACCTTTGTGTCCGATTAGATTTACACATCCCAGAAGGTAGGAGGGCCAGAATGAGTTCTTTCCAAACCCAATCATTTGCCACAAGAAACTTATTTCCAGCTCTTCATGATTTATTAGGGACTAGTTTAACGTAGATTTAGTGTCTTATAAAATACAAAATGAAAAAATTGTCACACAAAAATGAAGCCCGTGAAATTGTCATCATCTTATTAGTAAGCATATTTAGATTCTCCTGCCCTTATTAGGACTGATATTTGAAACAACTAATGACCTAAAATGAAGCTCTTAAGTGGCTTTAAATATCAATATAGTAAGATTCTAATGCATACTGCTATTGTGTCAAATATTTCTTAGGGCCAGTAAATTTTATAACAAACCATGAGTCCAAGAGCTCATTTTCAAGAGACCTGCGAAAAGTTTTATGTAGCCTGCACAATTGTATTTGAGCACAGAGGTTTTCCAAAGATTTTCACCCATGAATTCTATCCTGGGTATTTGTGTACCTACTGCAGTTTGAGAAGCCTTTGGAAACAGACCATTTCACAATTGGTATTACTTGTCGCTTTGTTACAAGACTCACCTATTCTCAGTCCAGCCAAGTCACAGAAATGCTTATTACAGTTAAAGAGCAATTTGTTTCCATGAAACTGCAATTAAAGTATTACTGAGCAGCCATTTTAGATTGGCAATGCTCTGAACGCATGTTAAGCAGCCAGCAACTCCCACTTGCAGAGTCTGAGACCTAACTAGCAGCAAAGTGTCACACGCCAGCCCATGTTGAGTATCAAGTTAAGAGGTGTGTGTAGCCTCTACTCCCAAAGTGAATGCACCAAGCAATGACAAGTCAGGGCTGATTGGGGGAAGGTGGACTTGTAACTTACCTCAAGTGAATACTCTTTCCAGTTGTACAAGAAGTGCTTTATGCTAGGAGATATGTGCGTGTTTCCTAGAGGGAATGTTTTCAAGTTTAGATTGATTCTGCCGAGAATGGACTGCAACTCAGAGGCCTCAAGCCAATAATGTACTACAGGTCCTGACATGTTCCAGCTGTGTAAACAGGGCTATTCTATCTCCTAAATCACAACTAATAAAGCATAGGATGAAAATCAATTGATTCTGTTATAAGTTCTTTGAATGACACGAGGAAGTTATTTAATGATGCACTCCTAGATTGGACAAGCTTGAGTTGAGCCACAAAAATAGGCCTGTTTGAATAGACCTATTTCTCCCTTCAGAAAAAAAAAACAGAGCTGGGTGGGTCTTCCCTGGGCTTTCATTTTACCACTGCTAGGTCAAAGCCTGCTGAGGGAAGAAAGCATCCGAATGGAATTCTTCCCACAGACCTTAAGTTCAGGATTTGTTGAGTGAGAAAGGTGAAGTGTAAAGGTTTTACTGAAAATGCAAAACGTTGCTGTAAGATCCTGAGAGAGGAAAGGATTTTAGAGGTGGTGTTTCAAAATGCAATTAGCACTGAATTCTAACCAGCCTGGAAACAATCATTACCTCAAGAACTGGAGGCTTCTCACCTTCCTTCGGCCTAAAAAGTTGCCCCTTAGTTGAGTCAAAAGGTTTGTGTCCTCAGCTTTTTCAAAAACACTTTCCAAGTGCCATGATTCTATTTGTGGGCACTCACCTGTGTTGTTGGAGCTGTATCTTTTTTTTTTCCCCATTTTTTTCTTTTTCCAGACTAAGGGAAACAGTTCCTTCCTAAATTAGGTTTTCTTTTTGGTGAATCAAATGTTTTAAGGAACCGAAGAGAGAATATGAAAGCCATCAGAATTTACAAATGAAGATTAATTATAAGAGCTGGGAAGACAATTACTTGGGCTGTAATTGTATACCTTTTCCCTTATTTAAATAAAGTTAGGTAGACACGGGGGTGACTTAAATTCTACATCTGTCTCCACAAACTGCTTCAGTTTCATCAGTCATTACACTTTCTGTATACCTTGCAGCTTTATATATAATGTTTATTATAAAAACTTTATTTGGAGTTGTATATGTTGTTGTAACTATATTTTTGATGACAAAGTTTGTTTTTTAGGGGGTAGGGAACACCCAGAGGTGCTTGGAGCTGATTCCTGGCTCTGCTCAGGGGTCCCTTTTGGCAGGGCTTGGGGAACCGCATGTGATGCTGAGTATCGAACCCTGGTCAGCCACATGGAGGGTAACCACTGTACTGTTGCTCTGGCTCCGGTGACCAAGTTTTTGTACATGTTATCTCAGTCCTCACAGTCATCTTGGTTGTTATCATTGTCTCTTTTATACACAAAGTGCTAGGAGGTGACTTACTGGGCCAGGGATAGAGTGAGGCACATGGGTGCTCTGGTTGCTCAACATAAGGGGGTATTGGAGGGACCAGAGAGATTGTATGAAGGTCACAGCCCTTGCCTTACATGTAGCCAACCTGAATTTGAGCCCCAGCATCACATATACTCCCCCAAGCCCTGCCAGGAGTGATGACTGAGTGCAGAGCTAAGAGTGAGTCCTGACCACTGTCCATATTTTGGTATGGCCCCCAAGCCAAAATAATCATACAATAAGGTGTGCTCAAAAAAAACAGTATTCAAGATGATGTTGAATGCAGTCTTTTTAAACAAAATTTATGTTGAAAAAACACCTATGATGAGAAAATTACTGTAATTTTATATTAAAGCTAGATCTGTTAGCTTTTCTTTCACCTTTGACTCCCAACATGGCTAGGGATTATTATTATTATAGCACACAGTGCTCAAATTGTTATTTGAACCCTAGCACTTCGGTAGAATTGCCTTTTAAATTGGTAGACTAACACAATGATAGACTTTTTTAGTTCTCTGAACTACTAGTAGGTTTTTTTTCTTTCTTTAAACAAATGCATTGAGTTTTATCTCTGTTTAACCTAGAATACCGTCTCATTTAGATTGCACACATTTTCACTTTGTTCTAAGGAAATTTGAGTTTTGACAAATCTCAACTACTTCATGATGAATAATGAAGGTAACTGATAACTGCCCACAAGTTGTTCATGAAGGAAAAGATCAAGATTTTGTTGCACATGTTCATCCAGCAAGCAAAATGGATAAACATATCCCACACAAAACAATAAAGGATATGTTTAAGATGTTTGAGCCGTGGCCTGAACCTGCAAAATTTGCAGCAAGTTAAAGGTCAATGAATTTAGTTATATAAAGGTAACAGACTTTCAAGTATAAAAATAATTTACACTTGCATGATAATTTTTATTGAAAACTTTTGCATGTTTTAGCACGATGAGGAAAGCAACTTTTCACAAAGGAACTGTAGCTCTGTAGCACTGTCGTCCCATTGTTCATCAACTTGCTCGAGCGGGCACTGGTAACATCTCCATTGTGAGACTTGTTACTGTTTTTGGCATATCAAATACACCACGGGTAGCTTGCCAGGCTCTGCCGCGCAGACGGGATACTCTCAGTAGCTTGCCGGGCTCTCCAAGAGGGATGGAGGAATCGAACCCGGGTCGGCCGAGTGCAAGGCAAACGCCCTACCCACTGTGCTATCGCTCCAGCCCACAAAGGAACTAATACTCATTTTTGTTGTTTTTAATATAGGAGACCACTGAAATAGTCAAATGGAACAGATTACACCTCATACATATTATATCCAAACAGGATTCTGAGCTGATTTAAAAAATTTTGTTGGCTGCACTTTTTATTTTTCTATTAATTGTTAGTTCCAAAAAATTGTAAATAAATTTGCTGTAAATCCAAGCTGTCTTTATCACAAGAGAAAATAGTTAAGATTAAAGTATTAGCGACCAGCCATTTAATGGGCATTTAATTTCTACTGAATTTAATGCAACATTTTTTGGTGTTGATAGAAAGGTTAGGCAAACAAAAATCCTTTAGGGGCTGATAGATAGTGCAAGGGTTAAGGTACTTGCTTGTCTTGCACACAGGAGATCTGGGTTTTATCACTGGCACCACAATCGGTCCCTGGGCACTGCCAGGAGTGACCCCTGAGCACCACCAACCTTGGCCAACACACACACACATACACACACACACACACACACACACACACACACACACACACACACACACACACCTTTCGGTATATATTCATGACTATACCAAAGCAAGTACGAGTTCTCAACGCCAATATTCTTTGTATGCTAGTTTATGTAGTTTCTCAGCCTAATGACTCTTCGTAGGCTATATTATAATCCTTTTATTCTGCCAAAATTAGCCAATACATTTTTTTTCCAGTCCAAAAGCTACATTGTACTTCTGATTATATATGGATGGCCATAAGGACCTGGAAAACAGCGATAGGGATTCAAAATGTATTTGCAATGTGTGTGTTACAGCCTAAGAACATGAAATCAGTAACTTGCGTCTGGAAGCATCGTCAGGATTTACACAAAGACTGATGTGTCTCTTGGTTATACTATTGTCTGCAACAGAGGGTCCCAAACTTATTTGGCCTACTTCCCCTTTTTCAGAAAAATAATAATGCCCCAACTGCACCTGAGGCTACTGCTGCCCTGCAGAATGGTTCTAGCAGCCTGTGGGAAGGCATTAGCACTCTCCTTGGGAATGCTAATCTAAACTAGAACTAGTCTGCACCCACATTTGACCAGTATTTAAGCAAGTGTTATCCATACCCAGAACTGCAGGACAGCCCCAAGCAGATGCCTAGAAGTGTTTATCAGTCTTTACAGCGGGTAGGGCATTTGCCTTGCATGCAGCCGACCCGGGTTCGATTCCTCTGTCCCTCTCGGAGAGCCCAGCAAGCTACCGAGAGTATCCCACCCGCATGGCAGAACCTGGCAAGCTCCCCGTGCCGTATTCGATAGGCCCAAAACAGTAACAAGTCTCACAATGGAGACATTACTGGTGCCCACTGGAGCAAATCTAATCTCGTCCACAAAGTGGGCATATGTAGATATTTATGAACTTTATAACTGTAATTGATAGTTGTTTGTTTTCTTCTCCTGGACCGAAGCCATAGTATAGCAGGTAGGGCATTTGCTTGGCATGCAGCCAACTGGAGTTCAATCCCTAGCATCCCAAATGGTCCCGCCAGGAGTGATCCCTGACCATAAAGCTGGGAGTAAGCCCTGAGCACTATCAGATGTGGCCCCCTCCCAAGTGAAAGAATCTTTTTTTCCCTTTTAATCTTAGACTCCAGGGTAATTTCCACCCTGAGAAAAAAGGAGTAAGGGTGATTCAAGGATCAATGACTTAAATAAACCGTGCTTCAGCAAGGATTAAGGGACTGGTGTCTTGCTGCAGATTGGGAAGCAAGCTGTATGGACTCCCCACAAAGCCTGGCCACACGCCCCATTTCCAGTGGTTTTGTTAGTCTTCTTTCACTGCTTCTTATTTCATTACTATCACTGTGCATTCTACCCTGCCCATCCAGAGTGCAGGTACCGTGTTTGGTAAAACACAAGCTAAACATGTGCATGCCTCGAGCCCATGCAGGGCTGTGACATTTGGCGATTTCAAACATTAGCAGTGTTGGCAGTTTCTAGAAGTTGATATGATACAATATTTGGTGACACTTCACAGGTGTGTCAGGGAGAGCTGTGGTAAAGTGAAAATTGTGACAGGGAAAAAGCAGACTCCAATGTTCTTGATGAATCTTGGGTTATCAGTGTCAGTATCAAAGCTGGGAAAGAAATAGCGATTCTTTTTTTTTTTTTTTTTTTTCAGCTTGGGCCACTTGAAATGGAATCGCTTCCTTCTCCAAAATGGGTGCAGCAGGGGCTTCGAGAGATGCAGGGTGCACGGTTGAGTTTTCAGATTTGTTACTGAGTAAGTCAGGTGGATAAACACGCTTGATTTTCAAAGACAGGCAATTCTAAATGGATTTCTGAGACTTGAAGCTCTTATCTAAGTCTTCCTTCATGGAATGGGATGTAATTCACAAAGCTCCATAAGTTACTTCATGCTGTAAGCAATTGATTTTTAAAAAACCCTATTTATGTAGTAAAACATGTTTTAAAGTTAAAAGGAAAGATTCTGGCTGGCTTTGGAGTTCTCAAAGGGCTGGCAATCTCTGGTATGGGAAGGTATAGCTGTAATATCCTGTGAAATCCCCCCAACACGCACAAGTTGTAGCATGTGTGTGTGTGTGTGTGTGTGTGTATTTTTTTGTCCAGAATCTGGTTTCCAACCAGCCCACCAAAGAATTCTGCCTCTGGAATCCCCTTGTTTTGCATGCAGATGGCATATTAATGAACTCATTACTGTGCATTTTATCCAGCTCTGGACAGATTTGTGACATTATTTTTCAAAACAAAACAGGGTTAGGCAGTTGGTTGGTTGGGCCTGATGAGAATTAGGTGACTAAGTTAAAGAAATATTTCTCTAAATACTAACAGTCTGCTCAGTATTGCTGCTAAATGTTCTATAAGATATTCAACTCCTATCTGCAAACCCTCAAAAGGTACCTGGATTTCTCCACATTCCTGAAGATTTATAGAATTTACTTTACAGAAGGAGTGTGGCCCAATTCCGTTCAAAGGCTGAGTAATTCTGGTTTTTCTTTGTGAATTCTTGTGAATATCTGGGGACTCTGTCTATGCAACCTTTTTTTCAGTTTAGGTTTCTGCACCATCTTAACAAACAAAAGGAAGACTACTCACTGGTATCATAAAGGCAGAAACTATAAAAATTAATGAGGGAATATTTACCTCATACTCTGTGCTCTCTGCTTTTTAGGACAAAAATAACCACACCTCCCCACCCTCCCCTTTTATTTGAAAGCATGTAATAAAGGTCGTATTGCATGGTAATATGAAATATGCACCTAACAGGCAGTAAGGAAACACTGGAAATTCAATTCTGGTTCTGAAGGGAAATCAAATGGAATCTATGAGTACATGTCTTTCTAATCAAATATTAGCCCTGGGCTAACATTTCATCTCAATACCTTGTTTTGCCCATCTGTTAAATAGGAATTTGCTACAGTTGCTGTATTTGCCAATGCATTAGATGGAGGAGGGGTGAGGGAAGGCTTCATATATGGAGGATGGCATTCGTTTAGATGTCTAAACCCGGAAAAGATGGAAAGCATAGTAGCTGCTCTGATTTTAGGGTTAAGATAAGGTCTTCTATTAACTTTGAAAATTACAGCCTATCTTTGTGTCTTCTTTAATGAGGGGCAAGGCTGGTGGGTGTGATGATGTAGATTAATCCAAAATAGAGGGTAATGGCTTATTTCTGTCTTAGATAATTTTAAAGCATGTTTAGATTCAACAGTTTTTAGCTTCAAAATTGAGAGGGAGGTGCAGAAAGGTACACATAGATATACATGCCCCTAAAGCATCAGTATACACATACACTGTCAACACTCCCTGCCAAGGTGGCACACTGGTTATAGCTGGTGAACCTACGAGGCCACATCATAATCACCTGGTGCTGTTTATAATTTACATTAGGGGTAATTCTTAGTGGTGTACAGTCTCAATCTTTTTGTTGCACAGATTATTTTTACTGTTCTCAAAACTCCCTGCGCTGTTCTTATTTATTCATCCTTGCCTCACACTTACTAGTCTTTGGTAACTACTCTTCTATAGTTTTGCCTTTTCCAGAATGTCATAAAATATAGTTGGATTCATGCCATATGTAACCTTTGTGGATTGGCTTTGTTTTTTTTCCACATAGTAAAATAATTTTTTTATCCTCGATATTTTCTTATGACTTGGTGGCTCATATTTTTCAGCACTGAATAGTATTCCATTGTCTGCATACTTTCTCTGTCCACCTACTGCGCTGAAGGACTTATTGTTTCTAAGTCTTGACAGTTAATGAATAAAGCTGCCAACATTATCTTTGTGTGTAGGTCTTTGTGTGGATATAGGTTTTTAATTATGTAATTTTTAGAAGCAAGGCAAACAATGCCTTTGATTAGAAAATTTTGCACTAGGTTTTTAGTCCACAAACTTACAATGGTAGTAGAAGGCAATCTGGGAAAAGAATGAATATATAGTAAACATCTGATCTCAGTCCGCCATTTTCTTTTCATATCCAGTCCCCAATATACAATCTTGAGAAAGATGTTACTATTTTTCCTACATTTTTAATTGAAGGAGCAAGGACTTAGGTTAGATAACATGTTTGAGATTAAACAGATTGAGTTGTTTGGACAGGAAAAATCCATCCTCAGAGTCCAACATAGGTCCCCAAGACCTTCTGTAAGCGAAGCGTGATAGATGACAGTTTTATGATCATTGATCTCTTAGTTGACTAGTTCACCATCAGATAATGAATTTGATACTAAATATTTAAAAACGTGACAAATTTCTAAATATTAAAAATTGATCGATTTCTTATGGAAGCATTATTTACTTGATTTGGGTAGCATTATTTACATATGGAAATAGATGTAGTGCTCAATTGATTATATATATACACATATATATGCTTTCCTTTGTAAAGATAATAACCTTTATTTCCCTTTTCATGGCTCTTCAAGGAAGGAGAATGAATTATCATTTGCTATTTGCCTACTAATTCAATTAGAACTGTTATTGAGCTCAGCATTTTTCATGCAATAACTTGTCTAAATCTCACAAGGTACCTATAAAGTTTTATGAATCCATTTCACACACTTAGAAACTGAGGCTTAGAAAAATTGAGTAACTTGCTCTTTATGCTTAATGCATGATAAAGCTTACAACCCTGGTCTGTCTGAAATACACTGCAATATGCCAGATTTTGTGACTTCGTTAATGTTTGTGACAGCCTTATCAGAGAAGGTGTTATTCCCATTTTGCAGATGAGGAAATAGAGGTTCTGATAGTTCTGTTTGCTCTGTGGGTTAAGCTGCACAGTTATTTGCCTGGCCTTAATGCCTGTGGATGAGCCAGAATTGTTTTATCCTTGCAGTATAACCTAACTCTATCAGGCCTCTGCTGTTCATTTATAGAATAAACTGTGTATGTCTATCACATGGACAGTTTATATCTTCAGAATGAGAAGAGATCTTCAGAAGTACCTTCTTCTTTATTGCCTAGAGATTTATCAAATCTCATTAGGTACTGTTAAAATAATATGAGCTGAGCTCTGGGTTGGTTAGCATATTTCTTTTTTATATTTTCTAAAAATGGCCACAATTGTGAG
>NC_073306.1:77598995-77756495 GCF_027595985.1 Sorex araneus
TTTGTAAATGATGGTGTCTTAATAAATTTAGAATTTTTTTTTTTTGCTTTTTGGGTCACACCCAGTGATGCTCAGGGGTTACTCCTGGCTTTGCACTCAGGAATTACTCCTGGCGATGCTTGGGGGACCATATGGGATGCCGGGGATCGAACCTGGGTCGGCCACGTGCAAGGCAAACGCCCTACCCGCTGTGCTATCGCTCCAGCCCCCAAATTTAGAAAATTTTAAGCCAGAGATTTTTAATGATATTTTTAAATTTTAGAAAATCCTTAAATTTAGAAAATCCTTATATATTTATTTGTGGAAGGGATTGGGCCATTCCTAGCAATGCTCAAAGCTTATTCTTGGTTCTGTGCTCAGGGATCATTTCTGAGTGATCATTCCTGAGTGATTCCTATGAGTGCTGAGAATTGAACTTGAGTCAAACACATGCAAAGCAAGCATGCTACCTATTGTTTTATCTTTCCTGCCCTCTTATCTATTTATTTATTTAATTTCCAAGTAATGGGTCAGAGCGATAACACAGCAGAGAAGGCATTTGCCTTGCACATAGTTGACCTGGGTTCAATCCCTGGAATCCCATATGGTTCCTTCCCCCTGATCATTGCCAGGAGTAAATCCTGAGTGTAGAGCCAGGAATTACCCCTGAGCATCACCAGTTGTGACCCAAAAGGAAAAAAATTCTAAATGTTTGAGTTTTCATTTTTTTTAAAATTTTTATTTTATTGAATCACCGTGAAAAAAGTTACAAAGCTTTCAGGTTTAAATCTCAGTCATATAATGATGACTTCACCAGTGCGCATGTTCTACCACCAAGAAGTCCAGATATACCCCCCTCCCACCGCCCCCCCCACCTGAGTGGCTAATGATCTTCACTTTATTCTCTCCATACTTTGAATACATTCAGTATTTCAACAGAAAACTCATTATTGTTATTTGGAATTTCCCCCCAACAATCAAATCTGCTGAAAAGGCATCATTTGATAATTTGTTTTGCATTGCTGAGAATAAAGATTATATGAGCTCAAGCGGCCCTGACAGCGGCCACGCAGTTTTGGATTTCTGATATTTTAGCTCAGTTCACAGTCTAGATGCATTTCTATAAGAAGCCGCTGGGTGCCAAAATGGGTTAGTAGACCTCCCGGATCATAGACTTTAAGGAGCAAAGGGGCCGTTTCGTGCACGGCTGCTCCGGATCTCGAGTTTTCATTTTTAAAGCACCATGAAAGGATAGTTTATATGATTTTGTTTTTCTGATTAGTGTATCTTGGAGTTTTTCCTATTCAGGTCTATTTTCATTGGGACCCTTCAGGCTTCTTGGATTTTGGTGCTTGCATTCCTGAACTGTGGGAAGTTCTTATCTATGATTTCTTTAACAAGCAGTTTTCATTAAATATGCCTTCCTGTTTCTCAGAGGCTCTGATCTTGAATTCATCCCATAGTTTCTGGTATGCTGTTGATTTCTTTTCAGACATTTTCCTATCTTCTGGTCTCTAGAGGTTGTAAACTGCTGTTATTTTGCTGCTCTGGCCTTCTACTGAGTTTTTTTAAATTCCACCTATCATATTTTTCTCTTCTGTCACTTCTGTTTGTAGTTTTCTCATTTTTGCTTTTAGTTTATTGTGATTGCTGATTACCTGTATCACTGTTTCCTTGAACTCATGAAACATCCTCAACATGGTGTCACTAAAATTATTCTTAAGAGAGTTCACCGAGCTGGTTGGTACTAGCAGAGCCTTCCATGCTATTATCTCCACTCACTGAGTTAAATGGGCTTTACAGGGCTTCCCTACTGTGTTTATTGTGCTCTGAGGGTGAATCTTTGTTGTTGGCTCCAGAGGCAGTAGCTGACGGATTAGGCTGAATGTTGCTCTTTTCCTTCCATGCTCGTCCTTACTCAGTGACATGAAGCATGAGTGTGAGCTCTGTGAGATGTAATGAGTAGAGCTGTCGTGAAGTTCAGGGTACAGGTGGAGTTATGGGTGCAGGGTGTGGATGTGGCACAAATGGCAAGTGGAGTTAAGTGTGCAGGGTGTGAGTGTGAGCCTGGAAGGTTGAATGAGCAAGCAGAGGACCTGAGATGTGGATGTGGGCCTGCTGAGATGGTAGAGGTGTGGCACTGGGAGTGAACCCTGAGAACCTGACTCCAGAGACATGCAGTGTGCCTCCAAATATATTCAATACACAGAAACTCGGTATATAGATCAACACACAGAAACTCAATATATAGAAGCTCAGATGAGGCAATGGGTTCAACAGGCAGGCACCTGCAGTAATCATGTGGGCTTAATTTTATGGGAAGCTGTGCCCTAAAATAAACTGCCAGCTGTCCCCATTAGGATACTTAAGTTTGCAAGACCATGTGCTACTTAACTGAAATGCGTCTGGCTCATATCCCTTTGCTCAATCTATGGACCTGAAGTTAACTTTTCCACTTGTTAATTGATTTAACGGAAATAAGTGACTCCTAAGAATTGCTGTCTTATCTTCCATTTGAGAATAAATCCAGCATTTTATTAAGAAAACCAGTAACTTCTCCAGGATTAGGAAGCAGAAAATATAGTCTCAATAATGTGTATTAAATATCAATTGTATGCTTACTGGAAGAAGACTACTATAAATGGACATTTTATATTTACCCTCAGTGACTAGTAGTTTTCTTTTAAACTTCTGAATTACCCATGTTAAAACAAAATAACTCGAAAGTGCTCAAAATAACTCTAAATATTATTACATTAATAGCATGTAACCTTTAAAATAAATACTTTGCAGTACCATAAATGTTAATACTACTGTGACATAGTTAGTAAAATATAAATAATATTTTCAGTACTTAACTGAATTTTTTATTTTAAAATCACATTTTAGGGGCTGGAGAGATAGATAGTACAATGTGCAAGGTCCTTGCCTTGAATGTAGCAACCTATATTTGATTCTCAGCATCACATATGGTCTTCCTAGCCTTGTCCGGAGTGATGCCTAAGTGCAGAGCCAGGAGTAAGCCCCGAGTACCATTGTGTGTGACTCAAACATTAATAAATAGACAAATAAATAAAATTACACGAGGTCAGAACAATAGTACAGTGAGGTCAGAGCAATAGTACAGTGGGTACGGCGTTTGCCTTGCACATGGTGGACCTGGTTCAATTCCTGGCACCACATATGGTCTCCCAAGCTGCCAGGAGTGATCACTGAGTGCAGAGCCAGGAGTAAGTCCTGAACACAGCTGGGTGTGACCCCCCAAACCAAAAAAAAAAAAAAATTAACCAAAATAAAATTACATCTTAAGCAGGGTATACTGGATCTCATAGTGTTTTAATAAATCTAAATTTATAATTAATAAGTTTTAAAAATTCTTTTAAAAAAGACGATTTTACATTTATAGTATATGTGCTGCCAAAGCGAGCACTGATTTTACATTTATATGACTTCAAAGAGGGCTGGAGAGAGAGCCCAGGGCTTAGGGTATTGCATGAAGCTGACCCCAGTTTGATCCCCTGAATACTGCTGGAATTGCCCTTGAGCTCAGAGGTAGAAGTGGCCCTGGAGCATGGCCAGATGTAGCCCAAAGCCCTCCCCACACAAGCTGTGCTGCAGCATCTAGTGTAATTTAGTATGTCTTAAGGCATTTCCTCCCAGTGAGTCGAAGAGATGGTACAGCGGGTTAGGTGCTTGCCTTGCATGGGACTAGCCCCATTTCAAGCCCCAGCCCCCCTATACATGGTTCCCCAAGTCATGCCAGGAGGGCGTGAACACTAAGCCCAGAACACTGCTTGGTGTGGGCCCAAAACCGAAAGAAGAAAAAAAGAAGTGTTTGTTTTCCTAAAATAACAACTCATAATTTAAAAATGGGGAAATTAAATGATAAATGAGATTACAATTTCCTTTAAAATTCTCCACAGGGGCCAGAGAGATAGTACAGCAAGTAAGGCACTTGCCTGGCATGTAGCCAACTGGGTTTGATCTCTGGCATCCTATTTGGTCCCCTGAGCCCACCAAGAATGGTTCCCAAGTGCAGACAGGAACAACCCCTGAACACTGCCAAGTATGATCCAAAAACAACAACAACAACAAATTTTCACAAAATGTTTTTAAGTGTATTTATTTTAATGTAGACAAAATTTGTATTGAAAATCCCATTAATGCTCTTCAACTACCCTGATGAAATACTGAAAGAAAATGTGAACATAATACTGAAACAAACTCATTCATATTCACGTGGTCTAATGTTTACTCTTTCCTAAAAGATTGAATTTTAATATTAGAAGTTTACTGCTACCATGAAAATTACATGCTAAAAACCTTATTGTATAAAATAAGAGCCTATTTAAAAATAATTGCATATTCTTTGAATATAAATAAAAACCCTGAAAGTATTGTGAAGTATGACTCTGCAATAAAAATATAAGACTGCTTCTCTGATTACTGCCATGCATTGCTCAGGGTATTATAAATTGATCTTACCCTTTGAGAAAGCTATTTGGAAATACTCCAAGAATGATTAGTTGTCAAAGACTCTTGAGTCAATAATCCCACTTCTGAGAACTGGGGTAAGGAATAAGTCTAAAATATGTGATACTTAATGTTCATGAAAATGTCCCTTGCAATATTATTTATAATAAAATGAAACAGAAACAAGATAAATTCCAAAAATAGGAAAATTATAACGTTGGTTAAAATTTTATAAAACAAGAAGCAATCTTTAGTTGAAATAGGAGAATGATTTATACAAAAGTACCTAAGCCTTAGTTCAATTTAGGTGTCAAAACCAAAGCGCGTACCTAGGACAGCATGTATACTTTACTAGAACTGAAAATTACTTGAAAGTAAATTTCAGTGAGTTCCCTATGGACTGAGGCATCTTAAGTTTTTCTATGAAACTTTGTGACTAATATTTTTTATAGCCCTAACCCCCAACAAGTGTTGGTTTGTATGAGTCATGGGCAGATTGAATGAAATAATATTTTCTATTTATTTTTCGGGTGTTGGGGATTGAAACCAGGACCACAGTCATGGGGGAACATGTACTTTTACGAATGTGCTGGCTCTCTGGTCACAAATGAAAAATAGATTTAAAAATATCCTTATTCTGGGGCTGGAGTGCTAGCACAGCAGGTAGGGCATTTGCCTTACACACGGCTGATGCGGGTTCGATTCCCAGCATCCCATATGGTCCCCTGAGCACTGCCAGGAGTAATTCCTGAGTGCAGAGCCAGGAGTGACCCCTGAGCATCGCTGGGTGTGACCCAAAAAGCAAAAAAAAAAAAAATCCTTATTCTGATTGTTTTCATAAAATTTAAAGTAGGAGCCAGAAAGAAAGAACAGGGGTAAGGCCCTTGTCCTGTGTGGCCAAATGTAGTTAGATTCCCCAGTTCCTGTACTATATATGGTTTCCCCAGCACAGGCAGGAGTCACTCCGGAGCCCTGCTGTGACTCCCCATCCCAAAATGACATGAAATAAGGCTTATGAAGAGGAGTTTCCTGCTATAGCTAGCCTTCCCCGCCTCCCCAACCTCCACATCTTTCCTCTACAAAATACCCTATTATACCTGCTTTTCCCCTTTTCTAACTTTTCCTACCTATGAGTTTTCACATTGACAAGCTGAAAGGGCCCTGCTCCACACTTTTTAAAAGTAACGCTTTTGCCACCCATGTCTAGTCACTAAAAACGGGTAGACCCTTTTTCAGTGTCTTGTCTGCAGACAAAACAAGAGTTCGTTCCACCGTCTATATTGACAACTTAACTCACTACCAAACGGAATTCTTTAAAGAGGGCTTTGAATGACAGTATGATAAGCAGTTCCCAAATATAGCTGACAAGAGATGGTATTTGGTTCACCATCAGTTAAAAGCTGTATAAGTGCTTTTAGTGAGATGTTCTTTTTCAAGTTGAAGGCAAAAAGTGAATGCAGAGCCAGGGAGACGGTACAGGGGTTAAGGTGTCTGCATGTAGCCGGTCTATCCCCAAAGCACAACAAAGCCCCTGAGCGCCAGTGTGTGTGATTCAACCTCTGAGTAAGCTTGAATATAAATTTTCCATTGTAAACATAAAGACCACAGTGTTGAATAGTTTGAGAAGCTGGATCTGAGTAACTGAATTGAGACTAGGCAGATTATGACCTATTGGAAGAGGAAGCAGGACAGATGCCACCCACCCACGCAGGGTCCGCAGGAAGCATCCCAGTTTCCGTTTCGAGAAATGAAACCCTGAGGGTCCTTTTAATTGACAGCACAGTTGCAACACACTCACGCAATGGAAGCAAAAGCCTGAGCTTCACTACTTGCATCTGGAGAGCTTGGAGGTCAGCACAGAATACTTATAAGACCAGAGGTTAATTTAATTTAATTTAACTTAATGTTTATGTTTATTTTTATTTAAAAAATTTTTAAAGATTTTTTAATTGAATCACTGTCAGATAGACCCTTACAAAGCTGCTCATAATTAGGTTTCAGTCATATAGTATTCCAACACCCATCCCTTAACCAGTGTACATTTCCCAGCACCAGTATCTCCAGTTTCCCATTACCACCTTCACAATCTGCCTTGATGGCAGGCCATACGCTTCTCTTGTCTCTGTTTCTGTCTGTCTGTCTGTCTCTCCATTTGGGCATTGTGGTTTGCAATATAGTTACTGAGACGTTATCAGGTATATCTCTGTAACCTACTTTTAATACTCGGTTCTTGTCCAATGTGATCATTTCCAGCTATTATTGTCGTACTGGTCCCTTTGCTATCTTACCTACTTTCCACCCCACAAACACTTGTGGTTGGTTCTAACCAATGACCAGTCCTCCTAGCCCGTTTTCCTGACTGTGGACATTAGTCTTGTTATATATATATATATATATATATATATATATATATATATATATATATATATATATAAAACTATGCAGAGGTTAATTTTAAGCTTACTTTATTTTTATTCTTGCCTCTACCCCCCTCCCTTTGACGTTATTTTTAAGGATGTTGTGACTGGGAGTTGCACACATGTTTAGCTCTGGGGCTCTCCAGGGTCTCATATCAGCGGTGCTTGCACACTTGTTTGCTGTGCTCTCCAAGGTCTGCCCTCCTTTGTTGAGGGCTCGCACGCTTTCAAATTATGATGGTTGTGCACCCCCTGGGTGGAGAGTTTGTTGGGTGCTCACACATGAACTCCGCAGAAGTCCCACATGCAGGCAGTGGTGCTTGCACATATTTTTTACTATGATGCTTGTGGTGCTTGTGCTTGAAGTCCCATGTGCTTGCTCCTTTTCTGGTGGTGCTTAGACACACCTGTCCTACTTATAGATACCTGTCTGTAGCACAGCCAGAAGCTGCTGTGGTGGTATACATTAGACACAGCAAAACTGCAAGTCCCCAAGAGCAGAATTGCTGGGACTGTGCGCAGCATACAAAGGACATCAGGAATTCGAACTCTTGATCATAGACTTGTAAGGAGATGCTCTAATCCCTTTCATGAATCCCTCAGGTATTGCTATTTTTATTTTTTATTGTTATTGTTTTTATTATTATTTTTTCAAAGTATCTCAGAAAAAAGCAAGTTAGGAACTTGCAGCAAGAGTCCCAAGCTTTGGGGCTGGAGCGATAGCATAGCAGGTAGGGCGTTTGCCTTGCACACGGCTGACCTGGGTTTGATTCCCAGCATCCCATATGGTCCCCTGAGCACCGCCAGGAGTAATTCCTGAGTGCAGACCATGAGTAATCCCTGTGCATCGCTGGGTGTGACCCAAAAAGCCAAAAACAACAACAAAAAGAGTCCCAAGCTTAGGTTCTCTTTATCTCAGTGTCCAGACTGGGTGTGAACATGGTTGTGATATTGTAAAAGTCATTTCTCTTGTCAGAATTAATCATCTTCCACTGATTTTGGTTGTTTTGGGGGCCACACCCAGCTGTGCTCAGGACTTAACTTTTAACTGCACCCAAGGGTCACTCTAGGCAGGTTCAGGGGACCATATCGGGTGCTGCAGATTGAAGCCAGATCTGCTGTGTGCAAAGCAAATGTCCTACCCGCTGTCCTACTGGACCTGCCCCCAAAGCCCATGTTCACAATTGTAAAAGGCATTTCTAAGAGTGTTTTTGCCTACTTAAGGTAATTCTGTAACACTCTGCAAATGCTGTTTACATATCTATAGATATTTGTATCAGTTATTCTTCTGAATTCTGACAGTAGTCTTACATTATTGTCTATTTTGGAATGAGGGACTAGTTATATCTCCATGTATTCTGTTACATGGAAGCTGATATTAAAAGATCAGTTTTTCACAAGCCCAAGGTCAATAGTTTGATTTTGCATGTTTCTCACTAACCAAAATGCTCCTAATTCTCTTCCTCTAAACTCACCGGACTTATTTGATTCTTTCAAATTTTCATGAAATTGTCCTGTAGTATCTTATGAACTACACTAAGTCCATGAGATTTTAGTTATGGCTGGTTTATTTATGACTTTAGTTATGACTATGCACTATGATAGATTGTACATTTTTTTTTAATTTCTGGGTCATACCTGGCGGTGCTCAGGGGTTATTCCTGGCTCTGCATTCAGGAATTACTCCTGGCGGTGCTCGGGGGACCATATGGGATGCTGGGAATCGAACTCAGGTCAGCCGTGTGCAAGGCAAATGCCCTACCCGCTGTGCTATTACTCCAGTCCCAGATTGTATCTTTAATTTGGAACTCAAAATTATTTGTATCTGATGAGATGAAAATTCAATTTTCCATTTAGTTGATTACAAAATAAGCAAAGAGAAAAGTTGTGTGACCTCTCATGAACAGATCCATCATCAAGCACAGTTGAAAGTTACACTCATCTCTTGAACAAAAGTCTTAGATTGAAAATAGTGCTGATGATTGGTCTTCCATTACCCTACTTCCTGACACAGCGCTTGGGCAAATATGGCACTGTTTATGCTAATATGACACTAACACATCACAATTGCTGAAGCACAAGCCATACCAGTCTATTGAATTTAAAATTCTAAGCTGAAGAATAACTATCAACTTTTTAAATATAATTTAATATCTGAATATAGCTCAAAATAAAATGCAGGCATATTGTACCCTTGCATGATATTTATTTACTGAAGTATTTTTGTTTTCTTTTGACAAATAGATTTCATTCAAATTTTGTGGGAGGTAGGAGCTACACCTGGGCCATCCTCAGGGCTCTGTGCTCAAGAATCACACCTGGCAGGCTTAGAGGAATTTATGGGATTCTGGGGATCGAACCTGGGTTGACTTCATGCAAGGCAAATGCCCTACCTACTTTATTGACACTCAGGCTCCATTTTATTTTAAAATTTGATAGATGCCTTCTCAGTGGTGTTTTGGGGTCTGATGTCCTGGAATCTGGGGAATCACTCCTAAATTTACTTTGGGCAACACAGCGACACCCAGTGGTGCTAGGGGGCAAGTAGTTGGTCCAGGGAACAAACTTGGGATCTTTTGCTTGTAAGGCATGCACACCACCCATTTGAGCTGACTGCCCCCGGGCCTACAATATTATTTCTTTGTTTTGATTCTAGTGAAGCAAAATAGTTTTTATTGAAGTAGAGGGATGTGGGAGAGGAGACCTAATCAAGAGAAAACATGGACTTCTCCAAAGGGGAACAAAATCAGAGGACAGAAAGAAAAAAACATGTTCAAGAGAGAACATAGGCTCACAAAAGGCTTGTTTTGTTTTAAGTTTGGGGTCACACCTGGAAGTGCTCAGGGAATATTCTTATTTCCGTGTTCAGAAGTGACCTCTGGTGGTATTTCAGAGACATATTGATGCTGAGGATTAAACTGATGCTATGGTTTCCTCAGTCACATGCAAGGCAAGTGCCCTACATTTTTTTTTTTTTTTTTTTCTTTTTTGCTTTTTTGGGTCACACCCAGCGATGCTCAGGGGTTACTCCTGGCTTTGCACTCAGGAATTACTCCTGGCAGTGCTTGGGGGACCATATGGGATGCCGGGGATCGAACCCGGGTCGGCCGAGTGCAAGGCAAACGCCCTACCCACTGTGCTATCGCTCCGGCCCCTAAGTGCCCTACATTTGTACTTTCTCTCTAGCTCCAGAAATTTCAAGTAGGAAGTTTTATATTATAAAATTTGAATAATATCCAAATTATAATATTTGAATGAAGACCTGAAGTTGCCAGGTGGACATGGTAAGGAAAATGTTCCAGGGAAGGGACTGGAGCGATAGCACAGTGGGTAGGGCATTTGCC
This sequence comes from Sorex araneus, assembly GCF_027595985.1. Taxonomy (NCBI): domain Eukaryota; kingdom Metazoa; phylum Chordata; class Mammalia; order Eulipotyphla; family Soricidae; genus Sorex; species Sorex araneus. The sequence continues at coordinate 77,609,209 of NC_073306.1, forward strand.
TTGCACGTGGCCAACCCGGGTCTGATTTCCAGCATCCCATATGGTCCCCTGAGCACCGTCAAGAGTGATTCCTGAGTGCAGAGCCAGGAGTAACCCTGTGCATCACTGGGTGTGATCCAAAAAGCAAAAAAAAAAAAAGTTCCAGGAAAAAGAAAACTCAGGTACAAATGAGTATCTGGTGTATGCTTGGTGGTTTTTTTCTAATGTGTATTTTAATAATATTATCTGTACTTTTTACATTACTCATGGTTTTATACTGATTAAAAAATGCATTACATAAAAAACTAATTAAATTGAGCATCATTAGTAGGTTTTAAATGTTTAATCTTAGAAGGGTAGCATCACCATCTTGAGAATTTTTAAAAAGCAGAATACAAAATAACCATTCCTTTTTTTTTTTTTATCATTATTAGTCACCTCTACCTTACCTCTCTGATTCTAGCTTTTCGGTACCTAATGAATATATATGTACATATATATACATATATGCACGTTTTTCTTTTGTGTGTGAGTGTGTATGTGAAAGAAAAAAATGGTAGTTTTGTCACAATTTACCACCAGACCAGATCCTAAGGCTACCCACCACCCTCCATTCCTATTCAGGCTTTTCCTATGCTTTGGGTATAGATTCTTCCTCTGTGTTAAAGAACAACCCTGTTTCCTAAGTTGGAGTTTAGTCTCAGTTCACCATGCCTGGTGTTTAAGGATGGACAAAAATGAGTCCATAGAGGGAAGAAGGGAAGGAGTACAAAGAAGGAAGGGGAGTAGTTGATGAGGTTAGAGAACATAGTCAAGTCATGCAGGAGCTCAAAGGGCCTAAGTGAGGACATTGGTTCTACTGGAAGTGGAGAGCCATGGAGGGAATTCACACCATGCTCCAACATTCCTCTGAAATGGGAACGTGTCATGATGGAAGGGGCCAACTCTGTTCCATCAGGAGGAGTACAGTCCAGAGGGGAAAATATCTTGTAAAATGGAACAACTGTCAAGAATTTTACTTTTTATGCATGTATTGGTCAGAAGATTTCTTCAAGATAATTATAAGAGCAGTGTTTATAATGATTCATCTCAGGAATTTATACAGCAAATGGAGCAATGGTGTTAGAAGTATAGCTCTAGGTTTCAGCTAAAATGTTTATGCCTTTGTTTGTTGGCCACACCTGGCAATGCTCAGGGGTTATTCTTGGCTCGGCACTCAGGAACTGCTTTTAGTAGTGCTAGGGGACCATATGGGATGTTGGGGTTCAACTCGGGTAGGGTACCATGCAAGGTAAGTGCTCTACCACCTGTATTATTTCTCCAGCCAAAAAATATGTCTATACTAGCAGTGGATAATTAATGAGAGTGATAAGAAGAGTTTATAAAGACAAAACTCCAGGATATTAAGACAAGTTAACTATTCTCAGAGACAAAAGGACAAAATTATTATGTATTTTCTAACCAGACATTTTGCCCTTTGTGAGTTTTATATATAAGGAAATGGGTGAATCTAAATGTAAAAAAGTAAGTAGCAGTTGCATGATACGGTGAAGTTAATATTGATTAGAAAATCCAATTATTTGTACAGTTTATTCTGATACATCCCAAGATAACTGTTTATCAGCTGGTGAACTTCCCCTTTAATTGGCATGATTGTGTAATTAGATATATTCTCAGAGTAGCAATAAAATGAGACTACTCATGACTCAGGAATGTGGCTGAATTTTTTGTTTTGTTTTAATCTTGGAATTATTCAACTGAGACCAAAGAGACTACATTTTCTTAAACTTGGGAATGGTTTTAATTAAAAATATTTGGTAATTTGTTACATATTATAACCACAGGATAATGGGAAAGAGTTGTGATATATCACAAATATGCCAATATTTGTGATATTTGCCCTTCTCTTATCCAGTAACATTTTCAGACCCTTACCATCATTTACCTCAGCTCGAGTAGCCTCCTAATGTTTGTCTCTCTCTCTCTTTCTCTCTTCTCTCTCTCTCTCACTCTTTCTGAGTCAACATTTATACATCAGGTTGATTCAACTAGAAAAAAATGACCTTTGTACCATGTCCTCTATATTATGTAAAGATTCACTCATCTGTAATAATAGGAAACTCTACGACTGCAGTTTAAATAAGGATTTTTTTTCTCTTCATGCATTACAAAGTCTAGGGTAAGTATAGTGACTCCAAATTGCCTCTGGCTTACCAGTTTCTGCTCTGCCATTCTTATCATGTAGGCTTTTACTCTTTTGCTTGTTGCTGCATGAACTACTGGTGTAGCGAAGGGAATTGGACATGCCAAATAATTTAGGCCAACCCAAGGTCAAATCCACACAACTACATAACTTGAAAGAAGGGACAGAGTGGAGAATGGAGGAAGTGAGTAAGCAAAATATCTCAAGTCTCTTAATACCCTTTAATTACTCTCCAGGGTTCTTTAAAATTTTTTATTCCTCTTTATCCTACTCCTTTTTTTTTTTTTTTTCCTCTTTGGGCCATATGTAGTGGTGCTCAGGGTTTACTCCTGGTGCTCTCAGGAGAATTTATGGGGTGCCAGGGATTGAACCCAGGTCAGCTATGTGCAAGGCAAGCACCCTACCCACTATACTATTGCTCTCTCTGATCCTACTTCTTTTCTTTACACAATTATCATGTATAAGTTTAATACATATTTCACTACACTCATTATGTAATTTCTTTCCCCAGAAGGAAAGCGCCGGGATACAGAGACTTTTATGCTTACTGATATATCTGAACAGCTTAGAGCAGTGCTGTGGCCTGGCACATTACAGGATTTCAATGAATATTTGTTTGAAAAAGAAAAGGAGAAAGGGAGTTTGGAAGAGAGAAACTTTTTGAAAAAAAAAATTTTTTTTTTTTCCTTTGTTGCCTGGAAGCAAAGACATATAAGATCTGAGGAAATATTTTCTAAAATGGCAGGAATCGGAATTTGTCATCCTGCTAAGGAAGGGAGTCAGAGAGGCTGAAGAGATAGGATGAATTGAGGCAGTCCCTTAAGAATGTGAAAAGAAATGAGACCCAGAGCACAGTTTGTGGGATTAGCACAGAAACCTGCACAGCAGTGAACAGACCAAGGATTTTACATGGGAACTACAGCGCTGTGCAATAGCTGGCTCGTGAGGTCACTGTTCACCTGCAGGGCTGGAGGAGGTTCTGTTTAGCCATCAGCCCTCCTCCACTCTGCCACCACTCCCAGGAAGAACTTAAGGATGGATGCTGATGCAGCTAAGTCATAGGTTTATTAGTAGAATCTCAGATGAGAGAACTGTTTAATAGGTTTTGTTTTTTTTTTCAGAGAAGTAGAAGTTGATGTCATTTGCTGTGACTGAGGTCTGAGAAGGCTGCTCTTTTATATGGGAAGTGTGAAAATGTTAGTTGTTATACGGTAAAAGGTAGAAAAAGCTTATTAGAGGATCAGAGAAGAATTAAGTCTAGTTAAGGTCAGTGATATACATTCATGGTTGTTAGAATCTGCCCAATATTCACACTTTGTTCTCCTTTCCCTCCTTTGGTGAGAAAGGACAATGAACAAGAAATTTCAGGCAGCAGGGCCTAAGCGATAGGACAGCAGGGAGAACATCTGTCTTGCATGTAGCTGAGTTCAATCCCTGGCTTCCCATATGGTCCCCCAAGCACCACCATGAGTGATTCCTGAGTGTAGAGCCAGGAGTAACCCCTGAGCATCGCTGGGTGTGACTCCAAAAGCTAACAACAACAGAAACCCAAAACAAAAAACCCCCAAATTTTCAGGCAGCAAAAATATCTTGGCTGAAGTAAGTGATGGACTATGAAATCTAACTTAGATGAGGAAGAGAATGAATATATGTGGAGACTAATAGAAATGAATTAAGGATTCTCAGACTAGAGCAGTACTGTCAGACTTTAGAGGTGTTAGACATCAACTGGAGGGGCTGGAGAGAGGATAGGGTCTAAGGCACTTGCCTTGCATGTGGCCAGAGCTTGTCTAAATGTTGCCAGGTATGGCCCCTAAAACCAATCAAGCAAACAATTACTGGGAAAATGCCAGATCTTACAATTACTATAGAATAGGTGTGGTGTGAAGAGCAAAATCCATTTTCTAATGGAATAGGGTTATGGGTCAATTTTTTTTTAGTGATAGATATGACTAAACAGAATTACAGTAAGTTTAAAGAAGTGATTTTTTTTCTTTTTGGGTCACACCCAGCGATGCACAGGGGTTACTCCTGGCTCATGCACTCAGGAATCACTCCTGGTGGTGCTCGGGGGACCATATGGGATGCTGGGAATCGTACCTGGGTCGGCCACAAGCGGGCCCTACCCGCTGTGCTATCTCTTCAGTCCCAAAGTGATATTTTGAGAGGAGCAAAAAAGGAAAAAGAGATAGAATGTTGTTAAGAGTAGACAATTAAAGTTTGAGATGACTAATTTATTATTTCAATGATGGACTAGGCTTAAAAAGTTCAAAGAGTTCCCAAGGGAGTGGGTGGTTGAAATGGACAGTTAAGTGGAGGTGAATCTCACCAGATGTAAGGAGGTCAAGGTTCCCAGAGACAAGGTAATCCATGCGGAACCTGAAGTCATCTGAGATGATAATGTTCTTGGAAGAGAAAGAGGCAGAACGGTGGACAGAGTTCAGAGTCATACCTACATGAAGAGAGAGGAAACAGGTGGGCAGAAGAGCAAAGATAGGGAGGTGGAGGGAATGTAAACTGGCTTAAGAGGTTTTACAAAATGGTAGAGAACAGAAGCTAGTTAACATCAGTTGAGTGTTTATTGATTGCCAGCCCATATTATCAGCCCATGTCATTTCTGACAAACACCCCACAAAATATAAAGTGCTATTTTTATACCCTGGTTAGAATTAAGAAACTGAAATCAAGCAGTAATCAGCATCTCACAGTTCTTATTCACTATGCTATATAGCAAGTGACACACAGAAATCAAATTCCCTGAGTACTATGAATGGTGGTGTGATCTTCACTGGAAAAATAATGGAAGTTTCAATTTCATTTGTATGGAAATGTTTTCTCTCAGGATCCAGCAGGTGGCAGCACTGAGCATTAGTGCTACACTGTTGGTGTGGATGGATTAAGACTTCCTACTCCAAGCCTTGATGATTTCTTCAGCGGCGTCCAGTGTACTGTCTTTCTGTAAATAAATGTCATTGATGACCATTAGATTTACAAATATATTAAAGGTGAAGCAAATGTTCAAATATGAAAAATATAAAACAGAAATAAAGTGGGGCTGGAGCGAAAGCACAGTGGGTAGGGTGTTTGCCTTGCACTCGGCCGACCCGGGTTCGATCCCCAGCATCCCATATGGTCCCCCAAGCACCGCCAGGAGTAATTCCTGAGTGCAAAGCCAGGAGTAACCCCTGAGCATCGCTGGGTGTGACCCAAAAAGCAAATAAATAAATAAATAAAACCACCCTAGATAACCTAAACAGAGAAGGAACCAGAGATGCCTAATTTAAGTTTGATTAAAGAAAGTTTAAAAAAAAAAAAAAACCAGAAATAAAGTTTCAAATGAACATCAGATCTCAAGAAAAATAAAGAATACAAAGGCAGATACTACAAAGCAAGCAAAGCACACATAATTAGTAGCACAGTGGGCAGGGCATTTGCCTTGCACGTGGCCGACCGGGTTCTATTCCCAGCATCCCATATGGTCCCCTGAGCACTGCTGGGGTAATTCCTGAGTGCAGAGCAAGGAGTAACCCCTGTGCATCTCCGGGTGTGACCCTCCCCCCCCCAAAAACAAAACCCAAACCAAAAAACCGCACATAATTACAGAAACAAATTGAAGATCCAGAATCTTTTTGTTTTGTTTTGTTTTGGGGTCACACCTGGCGATGCACAGGGGTTACTCCTGGCTCATGCACTCAGGAATCACTCCTGGCGGTGCTCGAGGGACCATATGGAATGCTGGGAATTAAACCCGGGTCAGCCGCGTGCAAGGCAAACGCCCTACCCGATGTGCTATCGCTCCAGCCCCCTGAAGATCCAGAATCTTAAAATGAAAAAATATTGTTTTTCCTTTTTCCTTTTTCCTTTTTCTCCTATGATGATGATGATGATGATGATGATGATGATGATGGAGTGATAGCACAGCGCTAGGGCGTTCGCCTTTCACGTGGCCGACCCTGGTTTGATTCCTCCATCCCTCTCGGAGAGCCCAGCAAGCTACCTCTGTGGCGTATTCAACATGCCAAAAACAGTAACAAACAAGTCTCCCAATGGAAACCTTACTGGTGCCTGCTCGAGCAAATCGATGAGCAACGGGATGTCAGTGACAGTGATTATTATTATTATTTGGTTTTTGGGGAGCCACACCTGGCGGTACTCAAGGTTACTCCTGGCTCTGTGCTTAGGAATTACTCCTGGCGAGCTCAGGGACCCATATAGGATGCTGGGGATGAAAGCTGGGTCAGCCACATTCAAAGCAAATGTCCTTCTCGCTGTACTCTCTTGCTCAAGCCCTTATTTCTGTCAATTATAAAGATATCCCTCACTATTTTTATTTTACAGTGCCAGGAATTGAAAGGTGGCACAAAGTAGGAATGTACTCTACCATGGTGCCTCATCACATACTCCCCACCCTATATCCAGACTGTCTTGTATGGTAATTTCTGACTTCAGTTCTATTAGTTACTCCCAAATCTAAATATTGTAAGTTTCCATATTTCAGATAATATTTGCCAATCTTTGTTCTGAACGGGGAACTAGTCCATTAACACCACTCTGTTCCCACTTATTAAAGCTTCAGTTACAACTGCAAACAAACTCCATCTGTTCTCTGAATAGGTACTACCTGCAAATGGATAAAACAAAGCTGAGGGCTAGATAGTGAAAATCAAACCTCCAGATTTTGCTCTACTTCTTTTCCTCGCTCTTCCTCCTACCAGATTAGTCTATATGATGGCCAGAGGCTCGGTTCACTTTTCAAAATTAGCTCCTCTTTTCCACATTACTGCTCCTTCGTCACCAGTCACATTCAGGACAGATCCATCTTGAGCTTTGCAGTTCTACACTAAAATTGCTTTTGGGTGGTTTAGACACATGGTGGAATGAGGGGGTGTCCCTGCAGGGGGGGGATGGGATGGGGTCTGAACACAGAGCTAGGAGAAGTCCCTGACTACAACTTGGTGTGGTTCCCAAATAAAAAAAACAAAATAAATGCAAATAGATAAAATTTTCTGCTTTACTTTTGGTGCCCTGCACTGTGCAGGGGTCACCAGGACCACACCCAGTAGTGCTCTCAGGCCATGGTATGCAAGCGATTAAACCCGGGCCTTGCACATGAAGGCCTGCACTGTCATGTGAGCCACATGCCTGGTTTCGAATAACTTACAGGTACAGAATAGGGAAGAATGGTGTCTATGGTACACTTTTCTTTTTCTTTCTATTTTTCTTGGAGGGGGGTGAGGGGGGAGTGGCACACTAGACAGTGCTCAGGGCTCCATGCAGTGCTGGGGACTGAAGCTGGGATTTCACATGCAAAGCGTGTGCTCTAGCCCTTGAGCCATCTCCCCAGCTCCTGTGCTACTTTCCTCTCCTTCTCTTAGTTCTGTTTATCTTTTTTTTTGGGGGGGTGTCACATCCAGCGATGCACAGGGGTCACTCCTGGCTCTGCACTCAGGAATTAACCCTGGCGGTGCTCAGGGGACCATATAAAATGCTGGAATTCAAACCCAGGTCAGCTACGTGCAAGGCAAGTGTCCTACCCCCTGTTCTATCACTCCAGCCCGTTTATAACTTTTGTTTAGTGGCCACACCTAGCAGTGTTCAGGGGTTACTGTTAACTCTGTTCCTCAGGAATCACTCCTGGTGGTGGTGGTGGGACCATATGGGATGCTGGGGATCGAACCTGGGTTAGCTGCATGCAAGGCAAACATCCTACCTGCTGTACTATTTCCTAGTCCATGTTTATAACTTAAAATAAAATGTTTATACCTTTATGTCTAGATCCACCATAAGATGAGAACATTGATGGCCTTACTCTTTCTTCTCTATGGCAGTTTACTAAATGTTAACATTATTGGGATGTTAAAATTTTATATCCTACTCTGGATAAGTTTTCTACCATTTATTAGTTGTCTCTAAAAGTAAAAAAAAAAAAAAATCAAGTATACATCATTCAGACCAGGTTGACAGATGAGTAAGTTGGTATACAGAGTACCTTGATCGCAGGAAGACTGTTTTAGTAACCATATTATTATATGGAAATGATTCTTTCATACTTAAAAATGTTGGTTTGATAGTGATAAATTCTCCCAGCTATCATTTATCATAGCTATAGATTACATTATCATTTTCAAAGGAATTTTTCTGGATATAGAATTTTGGGAAGATATATTTTTTATTTCAATATTTACTATATGTCATTTTATTATATTCTGGTCCTACTCTTTGTGATAAGATGCTAGTTAACATGCAGCTGTTAGGAGAGATGAAGTCATGAATTTTGCTTATAAGTGGATAGACATGGAGAGTATCATGAAATGAGTCAGAAGAGAGGGACAGATATAGAATGACTGCACCCATTTGTGGAGTATAAAATAACATAACATGAGACTGAAGACCAAGGACAGTAGATACTAGGACCAGGAAGATTGCTCCATAGTTGGAAGCCTGCCTCATGAGCTGGGGGGGGGGGGGGCGGAGAACACAGCTGTAATAGAGAAGGGATCAGTAAGAAAATGATGGTTGGAGGAATTGGTCGGGATGGGAGATGTGTGCTGAAAGTAGACTAAGGACCAAACATGATAACTTCTCAGTATCTTTATTACAAACCATAATGCCCAAAAGGAGAGAGAGAGTATGGGCAATATTGTCTGCCATGGAGGCAGTGGGAAGGTGGGTAAGGTGGGAGTATACTGGGGATATTGGTGGTGGGGAATGTGCACTGGTGGAGGGATGGGTGTTTGATCACTGTGTGATTGTAACTCAAACATGAAAACGTGTAACTATATCTCACGGTGATTCAATTAAAAAAAAAAAAGATGCTAGTTAGCATGAATATCTCTGTTCTTGTGCAGGTGAACTGTAGTTTTTCCCTTTGGCTGCTTTCAAGATCCTATCATTACCCTTGGTTTTCTGCAACTTGATTCTGTGTCCAGGTGTGGTATTCTTCCATTTATTCAGTGTTGGCTCACTGAACCACATCTCAAATATCATATCTCAGAACTTTAGAAACCCAAGTTTAGTCCTCTCTTTTTTTGTATTTTGGTTACATGTGTCATTTGATATTATCTCATAGACCCTTGATGGTTCAAACATAATTTTTCTCTCTTTTTTAAAATGAGATTTGATAATTTCTTGCATCTGTATCCAGGTGTGCCCATTTCCCCCAATGCTCTCAGTACTCTAGTTGGTAGCCCCAGACATTTTCCATGTCAGACATCACACTTTTAAATTCTTGAATTCCTACTGATCCCTTCCTCACTTCCCCACCACCCCGCCCCACCTCATCCCTTCCTTTTTTGATTTGGTTTCTGGGCCACACCTGGATGTGCTCAGGGCTTATTCCTGGCTCTATGTTCAGGGATCACTCCTGAGGAGGTTTGGGGGACCATAGGGGATGCTGGAAATTGACTCCAGGTTAGCTCCACGCAAGACATGTGCCCTACCTGCCGAACTATTGCTCTGGCCCCATTTGATGCTATAATGACTATTGTCTTTGTTTTGTTTTATTTTGGTTTTGAGCTACACCCAGTGATGCTCAGTCCTGGCTCTGCACTCAGGAATCACTCCTGGCGGTGCTCAGGGGACCACATGAGATGCCAGGGATCAAACCCAGGTTGGCCACCTGCAAGGCAAATGCTTGCTGGGGGCCACAGTCTATAGTTGTGATGCTTGTGCACAGTTTGGCTGTAGTGCTCCCTGGGAGTTGTGTGGTGCTTACACAGTTCTTACCAGTGATAACAATTTATGGGCATGGCGCTCACACATATTTTAGTGGTGTGCACTAGGGCTTGAACCCCTTTAGTTATGATGTTCACACACATCTGGCTGAGGTACAGCAAAGATGTCTAGGAGTGCTGGGGAGATCCCAGCAGAGCTTTCAGGCATGAATAGCAAAGCTGCTAGGATCATGATTCATGCACACAGAGGCACCATAATTTCCTTTCTATTTCTCTTCCTTGGGGTGCGGTGTGGGGCACTCTCAAGCAATGTCCGGGGTCCTGAGGGCCACTTCCTATAAAACTAGGCCAACAAGGTGAGGCATAGTAATGCTGGGCTATGAAGGAAATGCTGGTCGTACTTAGGGACCATCAGAGTATTCCTGGTAATGCTCAGCGGCCATGCAGTGCAAGGGTTTGAACTTCGGTCTCTGCACATGCAAGACATACACTTGGTGGTGCTCAGGGCTTACTCCTGGCCCCTGAGCTCAACAACCACTCCTGGTGGGGCTCAGGAGACCATATGTGGTATCAGGAATTCAATTCACATTGTTGGATGCCTGGTCAAGTGCAAGGAGAGCACCCTACCTGCTATGTAATCCTTCTGGTCCTGCTTTTAACTTATTAAAAAATACTTTTTTTTCTTTTTGGGTCACACCTGGCTATGCACAGGGGTCACTCCTGGCTCATGCACTCAGGAATTACCCGTCGCGGTGTTCAGGGGACCATATGGGATGCTGGGAATCAAACCTGGGTCAGCCACATGCAAGGCAAATGCCCTACACGCTGTGCTATCTCTCCAGTCCCTATAAAACATACTTATAATATCGTTTTAAATTCCTTGTGAACTTACTCTGTTGAGTTTTGTTCAATTAAAAATACTACATAGACAAAATGCCACTGACCAAGCAAGTGGAAACAGAGATAAACAAATGGGACTATCTGAAACTAAGAAATTTCTGCACCTCAAAAGAAACAGTGACCAGAGTACAAAAACAGTCTACGAATGGGAAAGGATATTCGCCCAATAGCCTCTGATTAATTTCAAGGAGTTACTATCAAAGGGGTTAATATCAAGAATACACAAGGCACTGGTTGAGCTCTACAGGAAGAAAACATCCAATCCCATCAGAAAACTTGGTGATGAAATGAAGAAAGACGAATGAAGAAAAAGCCAGGAGTAATCCTGATCCTTGCTAGGTGTGACCCCCCCCCCAAAAAAAAGAAATTCGGGGGAGCTGGAGTGATAGCACAGCGGGTAGGGTGTTTGCCTTGCATGCGGCCGACCCGGGTTCGATTCCCAGCATCCCATATGGTCCCCTGAGCACTGCCAGAGATAATTCCTGAGTGCAGAGCCAGGAGTGACCCTTGTGCATTGCTGTGTGTGACACAAAAAGAAAAAAAAATCCAAATGGCCAAAAGGTACATGAAAAAATGCTCTTCATCACTAATCATTAGGGAGATGCAAATCAAACAATGATGAGATATCATCTCACACCACAGAGAGTGGCCCACATCCCAAAAAACAAAAGCAACTGGTGTTGGCGTGGATGTGGGGAGAAGGGAACTCTCCTTCACTGATGGTGGGAATGCCGACTGGTTCAGCCTTTTTGGAAAATATGGACATTTCTCAAAAAACTAAAAATTGAGCTCCCATTTGTCCCAGCAATACCACTTCTGGGAATATATCCCAGAAATGCAAAAAAAAAAAGTAGAAATGATATTTACACTTGTATGTTTGTTGTGGGCTGGAGCGATAGCACAGTGGTTGGGCATTCGCCTTTCACGCAGCCAACCCGACTTCGATTCCTCCACCCCTCTCAGAGAGCCCGGCAAGCTACCGAGAGTATCAAGCCCACTCGGCAGAGCCTGGCAAGCTACCCGTGCGTATTGGATATGCCAAAAACAGTAACAATAAGTCTCTCAATGAGAGACGTTACTGGTGCCCGCTCGAACAAATCTATGAGCAATGGGAATGACAGTGACAGTGATGTTTGTTGCAGCATTATTTACAATAGCCAGAATCTGGAAAAAATCCAAATGTCTGAGAACAGATGACTAGTTAAAGAAACTTTGGTTCATCTACACAATAGAATACCATGCAGTTATTAGAAAAGTAATCATGAAATTTGCATATATGTGGATTGACATAGAGAGTATCATGCTAAGTGAAATGAGTCAGAAAGAGAGGGACAGACATAGAATGACTGCACTCATTTGTGGGATATAAAGTAACATAATGGAAGACTGACAATCAAGGACAGTAGCGATAAGGGCCAGGAATATCGCTCCATGCCTTGGAATCTGGCCTCACATGCTGGGGTAAAAGGCAGCTGGGATAGAGAAAGGACCACTAAGTAAATGATGCTTGGAGGGCTCGCTCAGGATGAGAGATGTGTGCTGAAAGTAGATTATGGAACAAACATGATGGCTACTTAGTACCTGTGTTGCAAACCATAACATCCAAAAAGAGAGAGAGTAAAAGGAAATATACCTGCCAGAGGCTGTGGGGAGGGTTGGGAGGGGGCAGGAGGAATACTTGAAACATTGGTGGTAGAGAATGGGCACTGATGGAGGCATGGGTACTCAATCATTGTATGACTAAAACATAATCACAAAAGTTTGGAAGTCTGTAACTGTATTTGACAGTGATTCACTAACAAAACAAACAAACAAAACAAACAACTGCATGGGAGCACTCCATGACCACTAAAAATGTATTGAGATTATAAATCAGAAGGAAGGAGTAGAACAGGTAACTTACCTTAATGAAGCAAAATCGCACAAACTTCTCAAACTGTGATTTGTTCTCTGAGTTACAGAATGCTGAAACTGGGATGGCCGACAATTTCTAAAAAAATTAAACAGGAGAGTAAAAAAAAAAAAAAAAGGAAAAAGTGGCTCACAGTTCACATTAATTTTGACCATAAATATTAAAAACCAATAGATACTTACAAACATTCACAATTTCTAAAAGAAAAATATCAAGTAGCCACTACCAGAATATAATAAAACTACAGCAAACATAGTTCAAGGCACATCAGCAGGCTTCTTTCCTATGTTAAATATATAAAGTATAATACAGTATTACAAAATCCAATAAATAGTACCTTATTTTTAATCATCCACTTCACAAACTTATAGTCATAAGGCTCATTGCTCTTCATATCAGAGAGGTCTGCATCTAAAGAACAATGAAATTCAGATGGCTTACGTATTACAAATATAGGGCAACATGGATTTTACTTAAGTCTACAAAGATTCAAAATTTTCTCAGAAGATATTTACAGAATCTGCTGGGATCTCACGCTGCAGGGGGGAGTTGGAAGTAAGCAACTGACATAAGCTTTACTGGTGCTTAAGACAGTACTCACAGGAGGATCTGGTTGATCATGATTGCGCATTCAGCTCAGCGCTGCAAGAGAGTAGGAAAGGGGAAGAAGAGAGGAGTGCCATGTTTCCATCTAGAAATAATCTGAGTCTCTATATTCCCTAGTAAGAAAACAATCATCTCAATGCATGGAGTAGTGATCAGTAGCAACTATGCCTTCACAGTCATTGATCATAAACTGTGAGTTCCAGTGAGTCAAGTGTTGATGCTGCTGCCAGTCATTTCCCTGACTTCTGGGTTAGTTTTCCTGTGTGAGTAATGAAAGGCACTGTTTGAACAAGTCACTGGAATTCAATATTGGTAAAGGAAGGATGTCTTTGAAGATTTTTCCAAGTAATACTCTTCACTTCTTTCTTGATATATTATGTTAAAAAAGAACATTTTACAGAGGTTAGGAGGACCGGTCAATGGTTGGAACTAACCACAAGTGTGTGTGGGACTGAGGGTAGGTAAGATAGAGAGAAGAGACCAGTATGATAGTAATAGCTGGGAATGATCATGCTGGACAAGATCGGAGGGTTAAAAGTAGGTAAAGGGATTTTCTTGATAATGTTTCAGTACCAATACTACACACCACAATTCCCAAAAGGAGTGGGGGGGGGAAGGAGAGGAAAGGAAAGAAGAGGGGAGGGGAGGGGTGGGGAGAAGGAGGAGGAGGAGGAGGAGGAGGAGGAGGAGGAGGTGGAGGAGGAGGAGGAGGAGGTGGAGGAGTAGGAGGAGGAGGAGGAGGAGAGAGACAGAGAGAGAGAGAGAGAGAGAGAGAGAGAGAGAGAGAGAGAGAGAGAGAGAGAGAGACAGCTTGCCTTGCACATGGTTGACCCAGGTTCTATTCCCAGAACCTCATATGGTTCCCTAGGCACTGCCAAGAATGATCCCTAAGTTCAGAGCCAGAAGTAAGCCCTGAGCATTGCTGGTATGGGCGAAAATCTATACAAACAAAAAATTCTCACAAAACTCCATAGGATACTAATGATATTATTATGTAACTTTTCAACCAAAAGCCAAATCACTGTCTCATTTGATATCACAATAGGATAAATTCTTTTTAGAATTTAATTTACTCTCAGGAAATGTTAAGATCCAGAGAAGAATCATTCTTATTGTTTGTTTTGGGGGTCACACCTGGCAGTGCTCAGGGCTGTTTGTTTTTAAATCTCTGTTTAGGGATCACCCCTGGTGGAGCGAAGGGGACCATATGGGGTGTAGGGGATTGAATCTGGGTCAGCTGGGTGCAGGGCAAGCACCCTATCCTCTGTACTATCACTCTGACCTCCAAATAATTATTCTTATCTAAAAAGATTTAAAGATTCTGTTAGCCAAGAGTTATATAACTGAGTTTTCTATTTGCCTTTGTTCTCATGAATTCTGGACTCCAATTAATGCCAATTATGGTACTATATAAAACTAGATGATGGAAGTTTTTGCTTCCAAGTATAGTGCTTCCCCCTATGTGATACTGATTTGCTCTAGAATAAAAACATTTCTCTTCATATTTATTGAAAATAGATTGATTGAAATTCTTTTTAAAAACAGATGAAGCAAAAATCAATTTGTTTTAAATAAAACAAATAAAATATTGAAAGTCTCGTAGATTTCTACTCTAAGAGCAAAAATGTAAGTGAGAAAATTGTTATTTTGATTTTTATCATCTCATGAAAGAAGTTGTACATTTGGACCCAAAGTCAGATTAGTCTTTTCCAAACTTCAGAGTATTGACAACCTTAAGGGCTTGGTCTCTGAATGGGTCTTGGAGGATAAGTTCAGCTCTCGCAATAGGACTCCAAAACTCTCTCTTTTCTATCGCCTCTGTTTTTCTCACAAGCAAATGAAGAAATAATTATTGCTTTGCTATAAAAGCAAAATTTTCAAGTTTTATTTTTGAAAAATAAAGACTTCAAGTTCTGTGGCATAAAGTTTACTGACACAAAGCTTCAAACATTGAAAACTACTTAGAATGAATAATTTGACAGAATAAATTATGCCTTTAAAGCTTCTATTATTAAATGAGTCAGCAAGAGACATAGAGGGACTGCACTCATTTGTGGAGTGTAGGGTAGCACCACATGAGGCTGACACCCAAGGACAGTAGATACAGGGCCAGGGGGATTGCCCCATAGCTGGAAGACTGCTTCATGAGTGGAGGGGAGAAGGCAAATGGAATAGAGAAGGGATCACTAAGAAAATGATGGCTGGAGGAACCAGTTGGGATGGGAGATGCATGCTGCAAGTAAATAATGGACCAAACATGATGACCTCTCAGTGTCTGTGTTGCAAGCTGTATATAATGCCTAAAAGTAGAGAGAGAGAGTATGGGGAATATTGTCTGCCTTAGAGGCAGGGGGAGGGTGGGAAAGGGGGGGTATACTGGGGATATTGGTGGTGGGGAATGTGCATTGGTAGAGGAATGGGAAAGCTTGTAACTATTTCATGGTGATTCAATAAAATTAAAAATAATAATAATAAAAAAAGCTCCTATTATTATTATTATAGTTTTTTATTTTATTGATTCACTGTAGATATAGTTACACGCTTTCATGTCTGAGTTACAATCACACAACATTATAGTTTTTTAAGGAAAGAAAAGTTATATGCAAAACATTACCATGCCTCTAGTTTTAGATTTTTTTTTCTTTTTGGGTCACAACCCTCGACGCTCAGGGGTTCCTCCTGGCAGTACTCGGAGGACCATATAGGATGCTGGGAATCGAATCCGGGTTAGCCGCGTGCAAGGAAAATGCCCTGCCTGCTGTGCTATCACTCCAGCCCCTACTAGTTTTAGATTTTTATGGCATGGCAGAATTACTTGAGTTTCATGAAACATAAATTCTTTATGCAGGTACTTGAGAGTACTTGGTACTTCCTTATTTTAGTATATTTTAAAATGGCAAACAGTCCCCATGTTTGCCACTTTAAAATATATTTTAAACATTTTTAAAAAATGGCTCTGCACTCAGGAATCACCCCTGGCGGTGCTCAGGGGACCATATGGGATGCTGGGAATTAAACACGGGTCGGCTGTGTGCAAGCAAACACCCTACCCACTGTGCTATCGCTCCAGCCCCTGAGATTTGTTACTGTTTTTGACATATCAGATGTGCCACGGGTAGCTTGGCAGGCTCTGCTGTACGGGAGGTATACTCTCGGTAGCTTGCCAAGCTCTCTGAGAGGGATGGAGGAATCCAACCCAGGTCAGCTGCATGCAAGGCAACTGCCCTACCCTCTGTGCTATTGCTCCAGTCCTCCCCAACGGTATCAACAATTTTAGAAATATCATTTTTCTTCAGTAGGAAAGAAATTTTAAAGAATACAGAGTTCATATATTCTTTCACATGGCCAAACATGGTGTGAATCATAATCTGTTTGACAGAGCCCTCCCTGAACAACCCTGACTCCCTAACTATTCAATGATGATCACATTTTTTTTTGAAGTAAAACAGATTTTATATGGAGGCTTTTTGAAGGTGTGGAGAGGAAGTGAGTGGGGGGGGGAAGGGAGAGAGAGAGAAAGTAGCGTTCAAGAGAGCACACGGGCTTCTCCAAGGGTGGAGAGAGCCCCTACACACAACCCAGCATCAGACATGTAAGCACAAAACTACACATCTCAAGAGGGGAGAGGCAGGTGACACGTGCTCGGGCACCACATGTGTCCGACCACACGGGCGTAAGTAGCACAAGGGCTCGGGCATCATATGTGCTGATGATCACATTTAAGATCACGGGAACTATAGAAAAATACTGACGTGGTGAAATCGACTTTTCTATAGAGATTTTGATATCAGATTTTATTCATTCTACTTTAATTTCCCATGTGAGCTTCCCTGTCCTTGAAATAATAAGAACTTTACACACCTAGTGAAGAAACATCAGCAATGATGAAGTAGCCTCCATCAGGAATTATGGGGGTCAGGCCCACACTTTCAAGTAAATGCACCATCCGATCTCTTTTTACTTCTAACATTTTAGGCAGAGTATTAAAGTAGCACTCTGGATCATTCATGCGTTTGATGTCAATCCAAAAGGCTTGAGCCAAGGCTTCCTGTATGTTACATGCAAAAATGGAAAGAAAAATATTACAATTTATTTACTGCCAAGTCTGTTGGTATAATCAATGAAGATAGTTTGGTAATAATATGGCCAAAGATCTTTCAAGCAGTTTGTTAGTTCTTATATATCTCTATCAAACTTGGATTGACTGGAGCCAGAGTGTCAGTATAGAAGGTAGGTGCTTGCCTTGCATGCAGCAGACTCAGAGCTGATCCCTAACATCCCATTTGGTACTATGAGCACCCAAAAAAAATCAAAATCAAAACAAAACTATAGAATAACAAAAGAATCAGATTTATCAAATGATTAGATCTAATGTGAACTGAGAACGAACCATGGAAATTCAAATTGAAAAATAAGTTTTATATAATGATGACTTGAAAGCACAAATGTATTTTTTTCTTTTCCTCCAGTACTCTTTAATTTTATCCTTTATTTTCTTTCTTTTTCTCTTTCTCTTTCTTTCTTTCTTTAACCCGGGTCAGCCCCATGCAAGGCAAATGCTGTATGGTACTATGTCTCCAAACTCTTCCCTTTTTTTTCTTTTTTGGAGCTTTCTTTCTCTCCTCCCTCCCTCCCTCCCTCCCTCCCTTCCTCCCTCCTCCCTTCCTCCCTTCATCTTTCTTTCTTTTCTCTTTCTTTCTCTCTTTCTTTTACCACAGTCAACAGTGCTCAGGACTCACTCTTGGATCTGCATTCAAGAATTACTTCTGGCAGTGCTCAGTGAACCATATGGGATGCCAGGGATTGACCTGGATCAGCCACATGCTAGGCAACTGTCTTACTCGCTATCTATTTTTTTATTTTTTTTTGTGTCACATCTGGCAATGCACAAGGGTTACTCCTGACTCTGCACTCAGGAATTACTCCTGGCAGTGCTCAGGGGACCATATGGGATGTTGAGAATCGAATCCGGGTCTGCCACGTGCAAGGCAAATGCCTTACCCGCTGTACTATCCCTGCAGCCCCCATCACTATCTTATTGCTCTAGTCCCCTTAAGTTATTTTCTAACAGGGAAACTGTAGAATGATTTGTTAAGTCTGAGTCTAAAAGATAACCAGGGATATGATGAATTACCCAGCTTTTCCTTATTACCTTAGAGAATATAGTGGAAATGAAAGTAAACCTACTGTGTAATTTCACAGAGGCATGCAAATCCCTGCTTTAATAATTCATATACCATGAAGGGGGCTGACGTGCCATAGGAATTATATGCATGGATGCATGGATCTTGAACAAACAGCTTTTCTTTTTTCTTTTCTTTTCTTTTTTTTTTTTTTCTTTTTGGGTCACACCTGGCGATGCACAGGGGTTACTCCTGGTTCTACACTCAGGAATTACTCCTGGCGGTGCTCAGGGGACCATATGGGATGCTGGGATTCGAACCTGGGTCGGCCGCGTGCAAGGCAAACGCCCTACCCGCTGTGCTATCGCTCTAGCCCCCATACTTTTCTATGAGAAGAAAAAGGAAAGAAAGTAGGGGAGGTGGAAACAATATTATTTAGGGTCAGATATGAGAGGGCAGCAGGTCAGGATCAGGTTAACAAATGGAACCAGGGCACACATGAATATGGATATATCTGGGAGACACTGAACGGATCAGTTCCAAACCAGCTCACCAAAGTGCTTATTGCAATAAAGCAAGTCACTCTCTTTTTGTATTACTTTTAAAGCAGTCATTGCATTACAATAATAACCACCCCCTCTGAAAGATATTCGTGTTTCAAAACTCCTATCCTATAAATGTTACCCTGAATGGTAACAGGAACTTTGAAATGTGATTTTAATTAAGGATCTTGAGATAAGGAGATGGTCTTGGATTATCTGTGTGTAATGCAGTCACAATGGATCCTTATAAGTGAAAGAGAGGCAGGAGTTGGAATCTCAGGATACGAGTCAGCAGAAGCAGAGGTTGGAGTGAAGTTACTATGAAGTCAAGGAATGGTCTCTGGGTTCTAGAAAGGACAAGGAACCAATTTCTGCGAATCGTCCAGATGGTGCGTAGTGATGTCAACACCTTGTATGTACCCTGCAAAGCTGCTCACTTGCAGAACTATACGATAAAAAATATTTGATGTTTTAAAATCAAGTGTGTGGCAACATTAGAGAAGAGAAAGCTACTACAGTGAGATCATATTTGAATGATTGGGTAAACTCTAACTTATTTAACCAATTATTTATAGGTACAGATTAGAACTATCTTCTATAATGAATGATAACGGACATAAGAGCTTTTATATATGTGTATATAATAGCTGTAGGCCAGGGTCTAGAAGATGGATGGCTGTTTCACAGAGCTTCACATCTACGATTATGCTTGGGGGTGGAATAAGAGTTTGCAATATTAAGGACCACCCCCTCACCCCCAGCAATGTATGAGCTCCCAAAGCTAAGGCTTTTCTATTAAAAACAGTAAGTTAGTGCTAGAAAGATAATACAACAAGTAGTGCACTTGCCTTGCACACAGCTTGCCTGGGTTAATCCCTGATATCCCATGGTCTCCAAAGTACCACCAGGACTGATTCCTGAGCACAGAGCCAAGAGTAACTCCTGAGCACTATAATCCACAGGAATAACCCCAAAACCCAAAACAAACAAACAACCACCCCTTCCAGTTAATATTAAGAATGAGTATGAGTCTGCTCCCAAATGATATTAGAAAGGACAAATTTTATTAGAAGGTGCAGTTTGCAGGAGGGACATGAATAGAAGAATTAAACCAATTGAAATATACAGCATAAAAACAATCCCTTCACAAAAGACCATACTTCAACCATTGTTCGATATAACACTAACCTGTAAAGGAGTTGCACAAGTATAAATGGTATTTTGTTGAACTGTTTGTAAATGTTTTATCAGATGATGAGGACCAATGGACCATCCAAGCTGAAATGGAAAAAAGTAGATTTGAAAAAAAAATCAGTTGTATATACCAAATTTGAAAAAGTGAACTTAATGTCATTGTCAAATATATGCAATCTAGTTTACACTATGAAAGTAGTTTAGTTTTAGTATTTAGTATACTTTCAAAGCTTTTTAATGTGGAAATGTTGCCAAAAGGCATCATCAGTAAACTGTCATCAGAAAGTAAACAGCATCTGAATGAACGTTCTTTCTTCTTCTTGCTACTTCTGCTAGTCTGGAGGCTTAAAAGCCAGAAACGATGCTTGTTTAAACCACCAATGTTTAATGTATATTGTTTAAACTATACACAGATACAAGTAACTCAATGAGGGTCTATGAAATTTTCCATAATTTGTTTCTGCACACTTTCTTTCTGGTACTCCCGATTTCTTTAGTGAGTTCCAGACAGGTAAGGTTAGAGGATAACCAAGTTTCAGTGGAATAAATTGATGCCATCTTATATATAGTAAAGTGGTTAGATGTATGGATTTTGCAGCTAGACATTCTGTCCTGCCTTGACTTGAATATAGTATGACCTCAGGCAAGTCACTTAATGTCTCTGTGTTTTAGTTTTATTGTCAGTAAAATGGGAATAATAAATTATACCACCTCGTAATGTGGTTATGAACATGAATCATTTAATGTAAAGCACTTAACCCTGGTACATAGTAAGTGCCAAAATAGTTGCTATTATTTTTCTCCCCTAATATTAAAATGCAGTAATCTAAGAGTATTGGCAAAGACAAAGCTGTCAGTAAGTGGCAAGCTATCAACTTATAATTACCTACTTTTCTTTCTTTTAAGGGAATGATTAGGTCTCAAAAGGAATATAGGACAACATAAAAGCTGAGTAAGAAGTAAAAGATCACTAAGTATGAAGACCTGCATAAACTGAATCTATATGCATTTAAAACACTCTACCAGAATAAGAAACATGCCTATATGAGGCAATTAAATTCTTATTTATCTGACCTTCCAGCCTGTAACAGTGAAAGTCTTTCCAGCACTTCCTATTGTGATTGTTCTCTCCCACATACCTGGAAGAGAGGCTGAACAGGGGGAAAAAATATCAATTTACACTTAGCATAATCCAAAAACACAAAATACACAAATTCAATGCAAATCAATGCTTTATGGTCTAATCAGTGTAGGAATTTCAAAGGTTTTAAGAAAGACAATATAACTAGCTCAGCCAGTTTAAAATATTACTATGCTTTAAGATATTAATTTCACAGCAAAGTAACATAAGTAGATTTAATAATATTAAGTAGCAAAATAATTTCAGGGGCGGGAATGACAAAGGGGCCAGCAGGCCAAGTTCTGAGTGGGTCAGTAGAGCTGTCTCATTTACAGGAGCAGCTGGCACACACTACTGGTGCTGGTTACATGTTTGATACTATTGTTCTGTGACATGGTTTTGGTTGTATTCTTGGCTACTGCTTAGCCTACTACTATGCCCAGTTTTCTTTGTCTACTTTTACGGGACTCCTTGAGTAACATATCTTAAAATATGATTGCTGCTGGGGCTGGAGCGACAGTACAGCAGGTAGGGCATTTGCTCTGCATGTGTCCGACCTGAGTTTGATCCCCAGGAACCCATTTGATCCCATGAGTACAAGACAAGATTCAGTCCAGGGCATTGCCAGTAAATAACAAAACAACAAAAAGTGGCCCCCAAACAACAAAAAGTGACTTCTGTGGTAGCAATGTCAACCTCACTGGGAAACTTGTAAAAAAGGCACATTCTTGGTCTACAATCCAGACCTATTGAATTAAAAAACAGGTAGAGCCCAGAAATCCATGTGTGTGCTCTTGCATACATGTGTGTACATGTTTCACCAATAATTTCATTGAGCTATAGATTCCCTGCCATATAATCAAGGATTTTAAAAAGTATATCCACAGAACTGTGTAACCATTACCATATCGATTTTGAAACATTTTTTTTCACCTTGAAACTTTCAGATATCAATCTCTAGTATCCATAGCCAATAGCATAAGAGTCTGTGACTGAGTGGAGCTTATACAGCATGTATATTCTTCATAAAGTACATCATAGCTCTTATGTACTTAGAGACATTAGATAGTGCCCGACACTGTGTTTGGGGATCGTTTTAAACAATTAAGCCACAATGAAATGGACACTTGCTAGGGGTAGAAAGTGATACATGAAGGCTGCATTGCAGTGTTTGACCTTAACTGGGGGTATGCATATTGGATGTCTCAGATTTTTGTCCATTTGCAGGTCATCAAATAAAGTGCCACAAGTGTTAATAAGGGGTTTACAATGATACAGATTATAGGAGTAATGAGAAATAGATGTTAAGGGTTTTCAAGTGATAATCTTTCTATCAGTGGATATGATACTGCTCAGGCTCTGGGGTGCAGGAATTATTCAGGCCATCATGGGGTGCTGGGGGCCTCCAGGGCTGCATCCAACTATGCTCAGGGACCAGTTGGTGCCAGGAATCAAAGCTGCCTACTATATGCCCTAGCTGCTATGCTATAGCTAGGCCCTGTGATTAACAATATGTAATAAAGTCATTCATTCTTTCATGTTTACTAGCAACTATCAGGCAACAGGGACTGAACAAGCTCTAGAGGAAACAGACAAGAAAGAAGCAGCTTCTATCTCCAAAGAGCTTAATTCTAGCTGGAGACAGGACACAGCAAAACAAGAACGGTAGATAGTGAGATCCATACTATCACAGCAGCAGTATTAGAGTATTGGAGTGGTATTTCAGGGTAGAAGCTCAGGGTAGTTTTCTTTTTTTTTTTTTTTTTTTTAATTTATTTATTTTTAATTAGAGAATCACCGTGAGGGTACAGTTACAGATTTATACACTTTTGTGCTTATACTTCCCTCATACAAAGTTTGGAACCCATCCCTTCACCAGTGCCCATTCTCCACCACCCGTAAACCCAGTGTCCCTCCCACCCTCCCCAATCCCATCTCCCCCCCACCCCACCCTGCCACTGTGGCAAGGCATTCCCTTCTGTTTTCTCTCTCTAATTAGCTGTTGTGGTTTGCAATAAAGGTGTTGAGTGGCCGCTGTGCTCAGTCTCTAGCCCTCATTCAGCCCGCAACTCCCTTCCCCCACATGGCCTTCGACTACAATGTAGTTGGTGATCGCTTCTCTGAGTTGACCTTTCCCCGGAACGTGAGGCCAGCCTCGAAGCCATGGAGTCAACCTCCTGGTACTTATTTCTACAGTTCTTGAGTGTTAGTCTCCCACTCTGTTATTCTATATACCATAGATGAGTGCAATCTTTCTATGTCTGTCTCTCTCTTTCTGACTCATTTCACTCAGCTTGAAACTTTTCATGCCCATCCACTTGACTACAAAATTCTTGACCTCCTTTTTTCTAACAGCTGCATAGTATTCCATTGTATAGATGTACCAAAGTTTGCTCAACCAGTCATCCGTTCTGGGGCATTCGGGTTTTTTCCAGATTCGCTCAGGGTAGTTTTCTGCAGCTTGTAAAGTCTCAGGACTTGGAAACTATACAGGCCTTTGCCACGCAGAGAATAGAACAAAAGTATTTAGTATACACACACACACACACACACACACACACACACACACACACACACAAGAAAGTTAATATATATGATATATCTATATCTATATATATAGTTTCTTAGACCACATCCAGCGATGCTTAGGTACACTCCTGACTTGGTACTCAGGGATCAGTCCTGGTGGTGATCAGAGGACCATATGTGGTACCAGGGATTGAACCCGGGTTGGCTGCATGCAAGGCAAGCACCCTACCCACTATACTATCACTACAGCTCCCAAATCCTTATTTATTAAAGCTTAGAGTAAAATATTTAAAGCTTGGTATTTGCTATGCAAGAAAAATTTAATTGAACTGAAAAAGTTTAAAAGAAATATTTTTTTTCTTTTTGGGTCACACCCAGCGAAGCACAGGGGATACCCCTGGCTTTATATTCAGTAATTACTCCTGGCGGTGCTTGAGGATGCTGGGGTTCGAACCCGGGTCAGCCATGTGCAAGGCAAACACCCTACCTGCTGTGCTATCGCTCCAGCCTCTAAAAGAAATATTGAAAGGAGTACTGTATCTATCCTAGATGTCATGGTCATAAAAACTGAAGATCAGAATAACAAAAAAATGTGAGGTGAGTGATGGAGGCCTGTGTTTATTTGAGAAGGAGGGCTCAGGAAAGGCAATTTCCTCCACGCACAGGGAAGGCAATTTGCAAAGACCTAAAGGCTAAAGTCCACTTGTGATTCTTACATTTATTTGAATTTGGATGACCTCAGAAGGCACTCTGGTTGAGCCGGAGTGATGGTGCAGCAGGTAGGGTGCTTGCCTTGCACACAGCTGACCTGGGTTGATTCCTAGTACCACATGTGGTCCCCCGTGCACCACCTGAAGTGATCTCGCAGCACAGAACCAGTAGTAAGCCCTGAGGACCACTGAGTGGCAAAAAGGGGAGGTTATAAAAAAGAAGACACTCTGGCATTTGGAAATAGCTCAGCAGTAAAAATGAAAAATATCAGACAAGAATGATGCAGCAGTCACCTAAGTTCCTTATTATTTTCTCCAATTGACCTGGCATTTTCGTAACTTGCTCAACAGAGACAGTCTTGGTCAAGAGAAGGTTATCTTCCTGTATCTTATTTATCAAACGATAACTGAATTTTGGTTAGAAGGCCAAGGACAGGGGACACAGTGATAGTACAGAGGATAGGGAGTTCGCCTTGCAACAGCCAACCTGGATTCTATTCCCTAGCATTCCATGATCCTCTGACCACTACCAAGAGTGATCCCTGTGTGCAGAGCCAGAGGTAAGCCCTGAGTACTGCTGGGTATGGCTGCAAGCCTCAAACCTATCTCCCCAGAACAACAACAACAACAACAACAACAATAAACTAAGGACACAGGCTAAAGTAATGCAACTCTGATTTCATAGCTTTACAGTATGACAAAGTCTCTTCCCCTAAGTTTCTATCATTTGTCCTTTAATGAGTCCATTAATGTTCTCAGCTGTCATTCACTCAAATGCCATTTTTAGGTGCCACATAGATAGCATTACAAAGACTATTTTAAAGCTGTTCTGGGATCCTTTCCCATCAGCTGCTTCACATGTGCCAAAACACATTTAGATTTGTGACTCTATGTAATAATCGGTACCTATTTTTAAATGCTTATGTCCAGTATATACAAGCCATTCATACACCTCATCACTGATGCAGAGTGTGTCATATTTGATGCAAAGGTCAGCAATTACTTGGAGTTCCTCTTTGGTATACACCTACATGTATTAAAGGAAACAAAAGAGCAGTCAATTACTGTTCAACATTCGAGAAAATGATAGGTCAGAAGACCGCATAAAGAGATCAAAGACCTACTCACCTTGCCAATGGGGTTATGTGGAGTATTTAGGATAATCGCTTTGGTTTTGGAATTAAATTTACTTTCCAGTTCTTTAGGATCTATTTTCCAGTCAGAGCTAGATCGTTTTTTCCCAGCAACAGATTTCTAAGTATGAAAAATAAAGATGTGATTTAATTCAACTAATACTTGTTTTCTATTTTACAAATAAATAACAGAAAAAAAAAGCATAGACGTGGCAAATGTAACTGACGATCTGGCTAACAAAGAAAACAAACAACTAAAATTTAGTTCTGCCCTGAGAACCCAAGAGAATACGAGTTTCATGCTAAATGGAATAATGAACTCTGTCCACAGATTTTTAAATTTTTTTTGCTTTTGGATTACACCCTGCAGTGCTCAGTGCTCACTCCTGGCAAGTTCTGGGAACTCTATTGGGTGCTGGGGATCTAAGCTGGATTGGCTGTGTACAAGGCAAGCACCCTACCTGCTGCACTATCTCTCTGTCCACATTAACTACTGCTGAAATGCCTTTATTTATCAAAGGTGTCAGCTGCAACTCTGGAGAACATGTCTGAAACTTTTAAGATGAAGAGAAAATTTGATAACTTCACTTTGTTACTTATTTTGACAAAATTTTCAGGAGAAAAAAGTACTATATTATATATTAAACTATATATTTAAAAAGCAGTATTATATGTTAAAATACATATCAGGGGCCAGAGCGATAGCACAGTGGGTAGGGCGTTCGCCTTACACGCGGCCGACCTGGGTTCAATCCCCGGCATCCCATATGGTCCCCCAAGCACCGCCAGGAGTAATTCCTGAGTGCAAAGCCAGGAGTAACCCCTGAGCATCGCTGGGTGTGACCCAAAAAGCAAAAAAAAAAAAAAAAAAAACAAAAACATATCAAAAAGTAGAAGTAGCACTTTAGTAGCAACAATAAAAACCCAAATTAAAACCAAAAATTACTTCAAAGTAATAAAGTTACTCATATTTTTGAGACATCTGGAAGCATGTGGCAAACTTACAGATCTGAGAGGAACAAAAACAGGTTTGGCTCCAGCCATTCTCACCATGGGCTCATAGCAGTCATAGAAAGGCACTATTATTATGACCTAAAATAAAAACCAAGTAAGAACACAACATATAAATCACTAATTTATTTAGCCAATACCGAGCAGTCATGACATGTGACGTGCTGGACACCAGGCTGAGAAGCAGCCGTGAGAAAACAGCACCCCTTGCTCTCATGGTGCTGACATCCCCCTGGAGAAGTTAGGAGTGAGCTTGTCCAGAAGCTTTATTTAACTGGAGATGAGTGGGTAGGCTTTCTGTAGAGACTCATAATATTGTATGCCAAATTTTACAATTATAGATTTGCATAGGTAATATTGTGGGGACAAGGGAAGAAGCTGTAGTTTTCTTCAAAGTCTTAAAAGGATGTTTCAGTCAAAACACTAAGAATCTTGTTTTTGTTAGAAAATAAAATATCAGATAGGAGCAGAAGTAAGTCTATAAGGAAAAAGAAAACTGCAAAAACAGTTGGGCTGGAGTGATAGTACAGTAGGTAGAGCGTTTGCCTTGCACTCGGCCAACCTGGGTTCGATTCCCAGCATCCCATATGGTCCCCCACGTACTGCCAGTAGTAATTCCTGAGTGCAATGCTAGGAATAACTCCTGTGCATCGCCGGGTGTGACCCAAAAAGAAAAAAGAAACACACACACACAACAAAAACAAAAACAAAAACAGGGGTTACTAATTCATAAGAATTACTTTGGGGGTAGAGATATTTGCCTTTTCTCAAAAGCATCCTGAAATCCTGAAGTAGACCTAAGGAGAACAGAGAAGAGGGCCACTGTTATAGTCTAGTATGCATAAGTCCCCTCCTGGGGATTTACATCTGGATTCTGTCTTTTGCCTAGCAACGAGATATATTCCTTGACTCTTTGACCCTACATCCTGTCTCACTACTCTTGGCTGGACTTCTGCGTCAGTGGGTCAGTGGGTCAGTGGGTCAATCTAACCAGTTCCATTTAATCTATCAGATTAGATCTAGCATGTTTGACTTTCTATATTTTTATATGAAGAGTTTGAACATATAATTTATCAATGTATATATACCACTAATATATTTATATTATATTTATATTATATTTATCTTTTTGGGTGTTGGGGGTAGGGAACCACACCTGGTGGTGTTCAGTGATCACTCCTGGATCTATGCTCAGGGATCACTACTGCTATGCTCAGGGAACCATATGGGGCTCTGGGAAATGAACCCAGGTTAACCATGTGCGATCAGAGGGTGTGTGCGCACGTGCGGGTGTGTGTGTGTGTGTATGAGAGAGAGAGAGAGAGAGAGAGAGAGAGAGAGCGAGAGAGAGGAAGAGAGAGAGAAAGGAAGAGAGAGAGAGAAAACACAGGGAAAAAGTTACTGAGTTATACTTAAAATTTGTGAACTTTGCTGCTTATGCATTATACCTTAAATACAAGTTTATTTTTTTCTTTTTGGGTCACACCCGGCAATTCACAGGGGTTACTCCTGGCTCATGCACTCAGGAATTACTCCTAGCGATGCTCTGGGGACCATATGGAATGCTGGGAATCGAACCCAGGTCGACCGTGTGCAAGGCAAACACCCTACCTGCTGTACTATTGCTTCAGCCCCTTAAAAACAACTTTAAAAAGAACATAAAAGACACAGAGGCAGGGGCAAAGGATAATGATTAATATAGGTAAAATGGTAATGTGAATATACTTACTTCATCTCCTATATCAATTAATCCTTGAATGGTGCTAAACAGAGATCCATATGCTCCTACAGTCACAAGGATTTCTTTATTTGGATCGATTTGATTTTTATAAAACTTTCCATACAGGGAAGACAAAGCTTTCACAAGTGATGGATGACCCTAATTGAAAAAAAAGAGAGGGGCTGGAGTGATAGCACAGCGGGTAGGGCGTTTGCCTTGCACGCGGCCGACCCGGGTTCGATTCCCAGCATCCCATATGGTCCCCTGAGCACCGCCAGGGGTAATTCCTGAGTGCAGAGCCAGGAGTGACCCTTGTGCATCGCCAGGTGTGACCCAAAAAAGCAAAAAAAAAAAAAAAAAAAAAAAAAAAAAAAAAAAAAAGAAAAAAAAGAGAAAACAAAAACACTTTGAATCTGATGATGAGATCTACTTTGAGGTAACTGATTCTAGAAAGCAAAAATTTTTAAAAATGGGTTTTATTCTATGTTGGTTTGGTGGCCACATCTGGCAGTGCTCAGGGCTTATTTCTACACTCAGTGATCAATCAGATACAGGTTCTACACTCAGGGATCATTTTTGGTGGGCTCGCCCATAGGTGGTTCTGGGGATCAAACTCAAGTCAGCTGCATGCAAGACAAATGCCCTATCTGCTGTTCCATCACTTTGGCCTAAAATGGGTTTTATTTTGTAATTACTCAGAGAGAAAATATTTTTATGGAAGTAAAGTAAACCTTTTTTCCCCTGTGGTAGGCAGGTTTCTACATGAATGATGATAAAGATGTGGCACTGACTGAATATTGTATTCTCTTCACTGATTTTTAGAATATACAATTTTAAGATATTTGCTTTGAAGATAAATTAACTTCAATATCAATACATTTTTGACAGCAACTACATCATATTTAATTTCTTCATTTTTGAAATCAATTAAAGCATACTGCATAGAATTAGATTTTCTCTCTGGTTAATTAAGGCCCCATCTCTGCATTATCTGTGTATTACCTGAACTCTCCCTCCATGGTGGTGGCGGTATTATGTCAACCCATGGACTGTTGAGTCCAAACACAACTTCCCCAAAGAAACACAAATATCAGGAGGAAGTAGAATATTATTAAAATCGATCACTATGTAAGCAGCAGTTAAATAGGAGAACAACTTTCATGAGGGAGTCGAGTATAAAACCACAAAGTCTGAGACCTGCAGGGAATTTTATGACACCATGATTCACTCTCTTCCATCATCTCTTCTAATATTACTTTTTTATTATTTCCTTTTATCCTGTCTTATTTGGTGTTAATGTTGATATAATTTTTTTTCTTCTGCCCATCTACTTCTCTTTTGTGGACGGTGGAAAGAAATTGTCCAGTGACATTCTGTCACTTCCAAATGCTGGTTACCTGGCTTTTTGTTTGGAAAGCACCTAGATAAATATATGGGATCAAACTCCAGGAGAAGAAAGAGGCTGGTTGGTAAACCTTGGGTTTATAGGGAAAAACCTTTTGTTGCTTCCAAGTTTTCCACTTCAATTCAAATAAGGTTTTTTATTTGTGCATCAAAGATGAATTTGTCAAAATTGGGGATGGGCAGAATATAGCTCAGAGGCCAGAATTTGTCAAACTCTGCTACGGATGGATTTAGGGAGAACTGACATCCTAAGAATATTTAATTTAGGGCTGGAAATGTGGCTCAGTGGCAAAGTATGCCTTGAATATATGAGGTATATGTTGATCCCTGACATAAAAACAAGAACAGAAACAATCTCTAAAGTATTTGTGGTTTTGGCTGCTATTATGCTAGCTTAGGAAATTTTACTTTTCAATGGGGAATTTTAAGTATATAGACACACAACTGATTTTTTTGTTTGTTTTGGGGCCATACCTGATGGTGCTCAGGGTTTGCTCCTGGCTCTGTGCTTAGGAATTGCTCCTGGTGGGTTCGGAAAACCGTATGGGATTCCTGGATCCAAGCTGGGTTGGCGGTATGCAAAGCAAATGCCCTCTCCATACAACTGATTTGTATATAGTCAACATGGGGCCTATAACTTTGTAATGTATTTTTTAAAAAAAATTTATATATTAATTGGGAATCCAGGGAACTTCTGCATATCCTGGGAATTAATCACAGTATTAGGGATAGGATGAGGTAAAGAAGAAGAAAGTTATTTGTTAGAAACTCAGCGTATTAAATAAAAGGCTAATGCTGACGTAGCACCAGTGTTAATGAGAGAAAACAGAAAAGTATAACAGAAAAGATTATTCTCCCTTCTTTTTTACCTAAGACTTCATCCTGCAACAACAGTAAGGAAGGGCCAAGAAAGGTGTGCAGAGGGAAGGGAGGCAGGCTTACCCTAGGAGCTAAGGGAAAGGGTGGGCTTCTTCCCTCTCACTGGGACAGTTAGTCCCAGAAAGACACCTGCATGTAAGTGACAAAAGTACATTCCCACAACACAATGCAAAAAAACAAGTTCACACCCCTCTTCTACTTACAAAGCCACGTGTATACTGATTCTGGCAATCAATTGCTGCGATCTTTGATAATTCTTCCTTTATATATACAGGAGGGGAAATATCTGGAAGCCCTTGGCCTAAATTCACAACAGAGGGGTCTGCAGCCAACTTGGTAAATTCAGTCCTAAGATTGAAAAAGACTTATATTAAGAAATAGCACTGTAGCACTGTCCTCTCATTGTTCATCGATTTGCTTGATTGGGCACCAGTAACATCTCCATTGTAAGACTTGTTACTGTTTTTGGCATATCAAATACGCCATGGGGAGCTTGCTAGGCTCTGCCATGCAGGCAGGATACCCTCAGTAGCTTGCCGGGCTCTCCGAGAGGGAAGCAGTAATTGAACCTGGGTCGGCCATGTGCAAGGCAAATGCTCTACCGGCTGTGTATTGCTCCAGTCCATATTAAGAAATACATTAATTAAAAACCTAGATCTTTATGCCCCATAGTCTACAAAAGACTTTGACGATGTAAAAGGATGACAAAAATTTACCTTACACAAATTGCTTTTTTTAAACCTACTATAATTACTGCTAAATGCACAAAATCTTAATGCTTCTCACAAAAATAAATTTCACAGTCCCATTATTATAGCCACAGATATATTTTCTCAATCATCCTAGCTACTGCTAAACTCTTAATAAAACATTAATTTTTTAATAAATAAGGATCCAATAAGAAAACTTTACTGATGAGATATCAATCATGTTTTTCCTTTTCCCCCTGTTTCCAGTAACTAGCATGGAAACTGGTGCTTTGAAAAAGAAATAAATTAGTATATGGAAATTCCTTTCTTTTCTATTTAATAGAAGAACTAAAATAAATGCCTTTACTTATAGACCATAAAGCAAATAATTCTAGCTAAGGATATAAAAAATAAAGGGAAAAGCCTCGCCATATTATTATTGTTTATTCTAAGATACTTACCATACATTTCCATCAAGTCCTTCAATTCGTTTTGTGTTTTTGAATTTTGAAGACATTTTCTGAAAAACATAAACATCGAAAGTGCTTTTAATTTGCTTTAGTCAAAAATTTAAAATGTAAGGAAGTCATAAGTAACTGTTCCTTTTCTCCTACTGTCACCTTGAAGAAGCAATATCATAAAGAAATCCGAGAATCTAATAAAAATTCTGATAAGGAGTTCATTTTCCCATTTACTCCCCTAGATGTGCTTTCTCTTAAGAATCTTCAGATCGATTAATAACTCTATAGGCTGGAACACATGCTTTGTTTGCAGGAGGCCCAGGGACCATTCCCTTTGCCAGCTGGTCCCCAGCTCTGAGCTGCAAACAGCCCCTGAACACCATGAGGAGTGGCCCCAACCGAAACCCAAATCCGTGATGTTCACAGGAGAGAGTTCAAAGGGCTGGAACCCCAGCAGGAACTCCCCTCCCCGTCCTACACAGTAGGGTAGAGTCCTGGGCTCTGGTGCTCAGCGCCACCCAGCCCACACAGCATAGCACTGCCGCTGGTGACCAGTGAAGCCCCCACAGCTGGGCCAAGTAAAGCCAGGTGCCACCACCTCCCAAAGCCAAAGATATTCTACTTGAAAAAAAAAAAGTCAACATAAAGACTGGAAATACAAGAAATACAACAATAATGATACAAAAAAGTTCCAACGATATCTTGACTCACGCTCTAAAGACCTATTACACAAGATGTACTAAGAATTTCACAAGGAGCTCCCTTTGTGGCACACAGGAAGCACTCAATGAATGTTTTTTTGAAACTACTCAATAAGGGGTTCAAAATAATAACAGGTAACATTACTGAGGACTGAAGATGGACCTGGCACCTTTCTAAGTGCTTTACAGAATGAGTTCATTTAGAACTCGCAATCTCATGTAGTTGTTCTATTATGAGTCTTGATTTGCTAAGTGAACTAGAGAGGATGTCATATTTTATTTATCTCCCCATTTACAAAAGAAAGGCAGTGACATTTAAACTTAAACTGATTTAACTCAGGATATGAACTCAGAGAGTTTGCCAATAGAACCATAGTTAGAACCACTTCTGTATTTTAGACTTTCTTATAAATAATAAAAAATTTACTAAAATACTACCTCTGTAAAAGTATATTAGACATTTAAATCAGGGTTTATTATGTGAAGTTAGCTAGAAGAATAGTAGAAAAAATATTAAAACCTAAAAGTATTGCATAGTATTAACTTTTTAGTTCTTTAACCTTAAAATTATGCTTATATTATTCATCAAAAGCATCGGATTAGCTTTGAGTTTACTGTTAACAGGATGGTGGGAATTAAAATAATTAGAATTTTTGCAAAGAATTTTCTAATAAAAATGAAAGTTAATCTCTTTCAATTGATGAGGAAGAAAATAACAGTGGTTATTAAATAGTACACTGTTCTCATTTTATTCCAGTAATGGAATTAAAAGAACAAAACCAAATCCTAAACCATTTTATTCTCATATTTTTAATTCTTGAAACAAATCTTAGACAAATTCTGCAGAGGTCAATCTGCCTTTCAGAAGAGCATTATGAATAAGCACCCACCTTATGATGGTGTTATTTCAGGGACTATAATATAAGCCTATATAAATCCCAGTATGATAGACAGAAAGAGTTATTTTAGCAAAGGTCCCTAGCATCTCTAAAAAATATTTAGAACCCAATGATTTATTTCAGTGCATGACTACAATACAAAGTACAGATTCATCATAAAAAAGAGAGCAAGATCTTCAGTAAATAATTTACATAGTCCAATTTGACTTAAAATATTTACATAATTGAGGTCTATATGCATCCTCAGGTTTAATTTTCTTGAATTTGTGTCTAGCACAGCCTCTTTTTAGTACTTTCACCCCCTTTGCTCCTTCCCAACTCTTTGCCTCAACCACTGTAATATTTTAAAATTCTACATTCTCTCTATCTTCACATGATATCTCTATGCAGTGCTTCTCAATCTCCTTTCCTTATTTTCGGGAGGAAGGTAAGGGTGGTATTCAGGGCTTACTTGGGCTCTGTGCTCGGGTCACTCCTGATGATGCCCAGTGACCACATGGGGCGTTGGGGCTTGAATCTGGACTCAACCTTTTGTTAATCCCTGCATCTCTGAGGAGTCCTTTATCTATTGATTCTCATTTCTGTTGTACCATGTTTACAATACTGTTAACATCGATAGTCTCAATGTACAGGTAATGCACCTCAACACCACCAAATTGCCCACTGTCATTATTTTGCTTCTAGTCCACTAAGATTATTTTACCTGTCCATCACAAATGTTTTTCCCTCTTGGGGTGTTATGTCTCTGCTGAGAATAAATGGCCTAGAGAAAATCCAACCCCTACTTTCCCTGCACTAACTCCTACTCCACTGCTCCCTTCTGTTCTCAGGCGAGACTTTTCCACCCGAGAGTGAACCCCATGTCATATGAGGTGCTTCTCCAATGGGCTCCTACCACACAGGGCATTTACATCTAATGCATTTTCCCATTTTGGGGATTATATCCTCCTTTAGATTGAAATATCTCAGAGCAGGATTATTTAACATTTATTCACTGGTATGTGTTTAGTAAGATGTATGTATATGTTTATATGACATATATGACTTTCTACATATTTGTACTCTATACAGACATTATCTATTTTAAGGAACAATTTTGTGTAATGTGTGGGGCTGGAACCCGTTTTACCCATTTTAAGGAAATGCTTTAAGGGATCTACATATCTCTTTTAAGAAACTTTCTGTGTAATTTGTGGGGCTGGCAAAGTTCAAAATACATAGGACAATACAGAAGGCTGCAGACGCTGGGAAGAACTGACTTAGTACATGCCGAACAGAAGTGTGGGGGCAGAATTTTCTTTTTCAGATTTTAACTTGAAGATGCAGTTTCAAAGAACCACCACTAGGTGTCACTCTTGACAGAGATGAGAAAAAAATTTAAATTGTTTACTGCGATGGTGCTAGAAAAAAGAAAGTTTAAAAGGAAGAAAAAAATATCGACCAATACCCTAAGATTCTAGCATACTAAAGTTTTGCTTGTATAATTTTTGAGAACCCTGCCTGTAAAGTTCGATGTTTTTAGAAAGAATAGGACAGTTGTAGAAATTTTTCCAAATAGCGCATTAATACTGGCAACACATTAAAGCGGTCAAAATCTATGAATCACAGGCTTTGAATCAGGTGTACAGAAGATAGAAAGCTCAAGAAAATCTAAGAAAAGGATACAAAACAAATAATGGGTCTAGAGCTCAAGACACTAACTGGGCATGAAATATAGATGGACTCAAGACTAATCTTGACCAAAACATGAGCCTAATGTGTTGAATATCTCTTTAATGTGGTGCCTGGCTAGTAGGCTAGTCAGAAGAGCTTTTTTTTCCCCCCATTTTTTTGGTTTGTTTTTGGGGCTACACCTAGCCGGTTTCAAAGGTGACTTCTAGATCTGCGCTCAAGATTGCTTCTGGCATTGGTGTCAAGGACCAAACCCAGGTTGGCTGCATGCAAATCATGAGCTCAGCTTGTTGAGCAATCTCTCCAGCTGACATCTGTTATAGCTAAGATATGTATTATGTTATTTACAATAACAGGGACCATATGAAAAATTGTATTAAAATATCTTTAATATTTTATAAATTCTCCATCATCTTAGAATTTTTATTTTTGGATTGTAGGTAGCATTCCAAGTTATCATTTTTTTGCACATCTGTTCCCCTATTAATGGTCTACTTTGCATTTAATTATATGATTCCTACTTTATTAATTTTTGTTTTCAAGTTTGTTATAGAAGGTGCATCACAAAAAGAAGACAAATATCTTTAAAATTATTTATATAAAATAACCTAGTTTTATATAAGCTAATCACAGATAATAACTTTACTGTTACAAATTACATTTATATTTTATACTTAAACTTTAATACATTTAAATATAGATGTTTTGTTTTGCTTTTGAGCCACACCTGGTGGTGCTGAAGGCTTACAACTGTGCTCACGGATCACTCCTGACAGGGCTCAGGAGACCTTTAGGGTACCAGGGATCAAATCATTCTGGCCCCCATATTTTAAATTTAAAAATATACAGAAGATATATCTCCATATAAGTGATATATATCCTAGTTTCTTTTTGGGGGGCATACCCAGTGATGCTCAGGGTCACTCCTGGCTCTGCACTCAGGATTCACTCTCGGCAGTGTTAGTGTTGTGTTTGGGGATGATATGGGGTGTGTAGCTATACCAGGCAAAAGGTTTGATCTTAGTTGTACTATTGCTCTGGTCCAGCTATATCCTAGTTTCCTAAACAGTGGGTTGTCATCCCAGGGGTAATGTAACTTTTAAATGTATGATTTATTATCAAGAAATGTTTCATCTGTATTTCTATTTTATATACGTGTCAACTCAGGGTCCCATAAAACCTTCTTAGATGAGGAGGAGCTACACGTGGAAAAGATCGATGAAGTCCTGAACTAGAATATGTGAGGAATATATACACATATGTATATATATATTTTTTTACTAATTAACACATTACATATATATATATATGTCCCAAGAACCACAATGATGATACTGTTCTTTTTGTCATTTTTCAAAAACGAAGATCTATTTTGGGGAGCCAGAGTGTCAGTACAAGGGTACAGTGCATCCCAGATGGTCCCCTGAGCACCGCCAGGAGTAAATCCCAAGTGCAGAGCCAGGAGGAACCCTGAGCTCTAACAAGTATGCCCCCCAAACAAAACAAAAACAAGTAGATAAAATACTAAGAAAAAACTTTCTGGAACACATGTTTTGCACACAGGACTCTTGGATCTTATCACCTTAAAATGTTGTTCATGGTTCATGTCTCTAACATATGGTGACAATAATGAACAGTTGGGGGAGGTACTACAAAGGTACTACATGCACTACAAAGAGCATGTAGAATATGAAAATACAGA
The DNA here is from genome assembly GCF_027595985.1 of Sorex araneus. Classification (NCBI taxonomy): domain Eukaryota; kingdom Metazoa; phylum Chordata; class Mammalia; order Eulipotyphla; family Soricidae; genus Sorex; species Sorex araneus. The sequence continues at coordinate 77,645,970 of NC_073306.1, forward strand.
ATGTAATTAGAGACTAGCAAAATGCTCCTATGTTATTGAACCTCCATGTATGCTATAAGTATATAAAAATAAACATTGAGCTCTGAACTCTAAATGTACTCATTTTACTGTTTCTAGATAAAGCTGATTTTAAAAAACTTCCATGGTAGTTTCTTATAAAACTAAAGCTATAATATCCAGCAATTAAGATCTTTGGCATTTACCAAAGAGGCAAAAATTCATGTCCATATAAAAACCTGCATATAGGTATTTATAGCAGTTTTATTCCTAACTGTCCAAATTTGGAAGCAATCAAGATACCTTCAGTAAGTGAATGGGTAAATAAACCATGGTATATTCAGAACAATGGAATATTAACTATACTAAAAACAAATGAGTCATCATATGGGAACGTAGACAGAGGGTCTGGCATACCTGGTGGTGGCTGAAGGAGATAACAGTGTGCACCAAATCCATAACCATCAATCAACAGAGTGGGTGAGGAGTGAGGCGGAAGGAAGGCCAAAGAGGATGTGACATAGCATTGGGATGGAGGGCTATGAGCACTTTGGTGGTGAGATGAACTATCACTTTTTATATTAATACTGTAAATTTCAACACTATTGAAACCTTACTACTATACCATAATAATAAAAAATAAAATTTTAAAAAGACATGGAACAGCCTTAAGTGCACATCTCTAAATAAATCAATCTGAATAAAGTTACAAACTATATGATTCCAACTATATGCATTCTGGAAAAGGCAATGTTGTAAACGGAGTGTTTCCAAGACTTGTGGAGAGAGAAATATAAATAAGAGAATATGCTATGAATATGAACTTGTGATTGCACATTTTATACATTTCTCAAAGCCCATAGAATATACAACACTAAGAGTGTACTCCAGCAGTTCCACAGACTTTGGGTAACATACTGTCAATACAAGTTCATTGCAAGAACCGTAACACTATTGGGTATGTTAGAAAATGGGGGAGGCTATGTAATGGAAGGGTAGGGGGGTATGTATGGGAATGCAGTTTCTGTTCAGTCTTCTGAACCCCTATTTCTGTAAGCATAATGTTCATTAAAAATCTTAGGGCCGGGGCTGGAGTGATAGCACAGCGGGTAGGGCATTTGCCTTGCACGCGGCTGACCCGGGTTCAATTCTCAGCATCCCATATGGTCCCGTGAGCACCACCAGGGGTAATTCCTGAGTGCAGAGTCAGGAGTAACCCCTGTGCATCACTGAGTGTGACCCAAAAAGCAAAAAATAAATAAATAAATAAATAAAAATAAAAAAATTTAGGGCCATTAGCTGGATAGTACAGTGGGTAAAGTGCTAGCTTTGCACGCAGCCAGCCTGTGTTTGATTTCCAGCATGGCATATGCAACCCCCCAGCAGTGCCAGGAGTGACCCCTGAGCAGAGTCAGGAGTAAACCCTGAGGACAGCCAAATATGACCCCAAACCAAAAACAAACAAAGCAAACAATAACAAAATTTTTTTTGGGGGGGGGTATGTCTTTGGGCCACAGCTGGTTATGCTCAGAGGTCACTCCTGGCTTCAAGAATCAGTCCTGGCAGCGCGTGGGGGACTATGTGGGATGCTGGGGATAGAACCTGGGTCTGCTGCATGCAAGGCAAGCATCCTACCTGCTGTGCTCTCTCCACCCCAGACATGTAGAACTCTAAGAACACACCCTGCACTTTCTCCTGTATTTCCTAATGATTTTTTTTTTTTTGGCTTTTGCTTTTGGGCCACATATGGCAGTGCTTGGAGCTTATTCTTTTTTTTTTTTTGGTTTTTTTTTTGGGGGGGTCACACCCAGCGATGCACAGGGGTTTTTCCTGGCTCATGCACTCAGGAATTACTCCCGGCAGTGCTCAGGAGACCATATGGGATGCTGGGAATCGAACCCGGGTCGGTCGCGTGCAAGGCAAATGCCCTAACCACTGTGCTAATGCTCCAGCCCCTTGGGGCTTATTCTTAGCTCTTTGTTCAGGGATAATTCTAGGTGGACTCAGGGAAACATACAGGTTCGAGGGATTGTGGGTTTTTTTTTTTTTTCCATACTCTATGGTGCCAGGGGTTACTCCTGGGACTGCATTCAGGTATCAGGGGATGCTGGGGATCAAACCCAGGTCAGTCACACGCAAGCTCCCAATCTGCTGTACTATCTCTCTGACCCCATGAAACAAAAAATTTAGAGGCCAAAGAAATAATTCAGTGAGCCAGAGTGCGAGCTTTGTGTGCAGGAGGCCCACATTTGATTCCTGGACAGCATAGGGTCTCCTGAGCTCCTACATAGTGACCTCTGAAAAACAAGATGGAAAGCAGCTTCTGAGCAATGCTGGCCCAAACCAAGAACAGCAGAAAATGAGAAAAGCTGCCTGGGTATTCTGAAATCATGTCCTTTTCCTTCATTGGCTCCTCAACCTTATTACCAGAATCATCTGAGATTTTAGATATTTTCCAAAGGCATTAACATTAATAACAAAAGGCAAATTACATCTTTTGCCACTAGATGGCATAAGAAATTCAGAAAGTTCCCATAATGACTGACAGTAAACCTGTTAAAATCCGAAGTGAAAAGAAACGCAAGGCAGAGTTGTAGAACTAGTTTTATGAAACAACAATCAGTTATAGCTCGGAGAGACACATTTAAATAGAACTTGTTTGTTTGCTTGCTTTGGTTTTTGGCTCACACCCAGTTGTGCTTGGAAGCTCCTCCTAGCTCAGGGGAACCATAAAATGTAGGGATTGAAAACAGGTTCAAAAATCACACTCTAGGGGCTAGTGATAACACAGCGGGTAGGGTGTTTGTTTGCCTTGTACACAGCCGACCTCCCGGGGTTCGGTTCCCAGCATCCCATATGGTCCCCTGAGCACCACCAGGGATAATTCCTGAGTGCAGAGCCAGGATGTGACCCAAAAAGAAAAAAAAAAATACTCTAGTTCTTTAAGCAATTCCCTGTACCTAAATGGAATTTTAAAGCAACAATTATTTGGTTGCTTTGTTGTATAGTTCTTATGCCTGATATGTTATAGCTATTTGATATATATGTTGACTAAAGAAATGAAAGAAAAATAATTACATGGATTCCCTGTAATAGATAATATATTATCTGTAGAAAAAAATGAATGAAAATTATGCAGTGACTATAGAAAACTTTGAAAAGGGTTAGAAATAGTCTTGGGATCATTTCCACCTTTGTAAACTGAAGTTGACTATGAGATATGTGAACTCTAGTCTATAATTTTAATTTAGTTCTCTATACCCTGTGGAAAAACTAGCTTTGCCTTCATTTGCAATTCAATTTATTACTGCATATAAATTTGTGCTATTTGGACTTTCCTTTGAAGGGGATATAATTTCTGTTCTATTAAATAAAAGTTTTTAACATATGTTCTTTTCCATATTTCTATGAGTCATGTCTTCACCTTTTTCTTTTTTTTAATTTTTCTTTTTTAAAATTTATTTTTAATTAGTGAATCACCATGAGGGTACAATTACAGATTTATACATTTTTGTGCTCATGTTACCCCCATACAAAGTTTGAGAACCCGTCCCTTCACCATTGCCCATTGTCCACCACCGGTACACCCAACATCCCTCCTACCCTCCCCAATCCCGTCTCCCCCCACCCCACCCTGCCACTGTGGCAGGGCATTTCCTTTTGTTCTCTCTCTCTCATTAGGTGTTGTGGTCACAATAGAGGTGTTGAGTGGCCACTGTGTTCAGTGGCCACTGTGTTCAGTCTCTAGACCACATTCAGCCCACATCACCCTTCCCCTGCATGGCCTCCGACCTCATTATACTTGGTGATCCCTTCTCTGAGTTGCCCTCTCCCCAGAATGTGAGGCCAGCTTCCAAGCCATGGAGTCAACCTCCTGGTACTTATTTCTACTATTCTTCTATTCTTGGGTGTTAGTCTCCTACTCTGTTATTCTATATTCCACAGATGAGTGCAATCTTTCTATGTCTGTCTTTCTCTTTCTGACTCATTTCACTTAGCATGATACTTTCCATGCCGATCCACTTATACGCAAATTTCATGACTTCCTTTTTTCTAACAGCTGCATAGTATTCCATTGTATAGATGTACCAAAGTTTCTTCAACCAGTCATCTGTTCTAGGGCACTCGGGTTTTTTCCAGATTCTGGCTATTGTAAACAGATGTCTTCACCTTTTTCTAAAAATTATGTTTGATTATGTGCCTGTAGAGAAAGAATATTATTGAAAAATGTGTTTCTTTAAATTAGAGAACTGATAGAATAGGTATAGATTGGAATACCGGGAAATGAATGAAGTCAGGTCAAGAGAAAAAGGAGCCTGATTTATTTTCTCACAAAAATGGGTCTAAGCAAAGATCATAATCAAGGGACTAAGTAAATGAGATTACTGAGCTCAATCAAATGTAGGGACAAGTTCTTTTACTTCTTCAGTTTACACAGAATCAACACTCCATCACCCCACTGCTAACTGGAATAAGGATGCAAAGAATCAAATTAAACTTCTGGAAACTGAAAACCAGGAGACAGGTAGTTTCTGCTAGACAGGTAGTTTGGTAGTTTCTTCATTTCACAGGATGAAGCACAGCTCCAGAAACTGCGCAAGTCTAAACACAGCTCCTCATAAACCTACTAAGCACTGTGGCCTGGAGTGTCACTGTGTTCCTGTGACCTTGACACAGTTTGCCTGCATGCTCAGAAAGCTTAAGGAAAGCCAGCTGTATCAAACATAAAAGTACTGTCATAGCAGGTATGTTCTCTAAAATGCAATTTCCTCATTTGTAAAAAGGAAAAGGAATGCCTTCCCCTTTAATTTCCATGATGACTAAATGAGTTAAATCCATAGTGAAACCACTCTTGGTACACAGCATATACGTAAATACCTGTGTCTAGTAGAAAAGGGGAAAAGGTTCTCAGACATGCAACAAGGAGAATGAGTAACTTTATATTAGAGGTGGTGCCAAAATAAACAACAGGTAAAAAATGGAGTTTTTTGAGTCAAACCCCAGCAGGATTTACTAAGGTCAGGTTCAATCTCCTGCCCAAAGTGGAATTTCTGGAGCTTCCTGGTCTAAACTTGTGAGACAGTCTGCCTAAGACCCCCTCCCACATGCACACCCCCACTTTCTTCTCAGGAAGGGTGACTTCCTCTGAAATATTTTTCTTATCTAACACTCTGATTATATAAAAAACCTGTCCTATGCAACCTCCAAACACTTTTTTTAATGTCATGAGTGAAAAGACTACTTGAATGTACTATTTCAGAAAGCAAATCAGATTATCTCAATTTATTTAGATGAATTTCCAAGCAGTGCTCAGGAGGCCTGGGGCCCTTCCTTGCAAAACTCTGGCCGCCCAGGCCATGTAATATGATGCTGTTTGAGTTCCGTGGTGGTGCTGGCGGACATCCTGGAAATGCTGGGACTAGCAGGGTCACACCTCTTGATCTGTGGGGACCATGAAATGCCAGGGATCAAACTTCAGTCATACCCAAGTACATGCGAAGTTTTGAACCTTTGTATTATCCCTCTGACCTAATTATCATTTTTTTTTTTTTTTTTTTTTTTGCTTTTTGGGTCATACCTGGCGACGCACAGGGGTTACTCATGGCTCTGCACTCAGAAATTATTCCTGGTGGTGCTCGGGGGACCATAGGGGATGCTGATGCTGGGAATCGAATCCAGGTCGGCTGCATGCAAGGCAAATGCCCTACCCGCTGTGTTATTTGCTCCAGGCCGCCCCCCTCCACCCCGCCTTTTTTAAACAGTGGTAAAGATACGTTGGGTCTGGTGTAAATGTATGATGACAAGATTTTCACAGCAAAAAGAGGACTGTGATTTCTTTAGGGAAAGTTGCTTGGTTGATACAAAAGAAATATTTCTGCTTTTTTTCTGTTGGGCACTGAAAATACAAAAGCTCCATTAAAAAATGGTGATAACCTTTTTAAGGATATTTTAGACTCACAACAAAATTTGAGCGGAGAATTTCCATGTATCTCCTTGCCACAGCCCCCCTCCCGCGCCCCAGTAGTAATCCTCCCAGTCAAAGGGGTACATTTAGTATAGTCAATGAACCAACACTGATACACTATTATCCCCACAGTCCATAGTTCATATAAGGGTTCATCTTTGGTATCGTACATTCTACTGGATTTGACACATATGGGATATGTAGTAATCAGTAATATAGAATAGCTTCCCTGAGAAGGAAAGGCTATTTTGAGGATAAGCAGTCAGTAGACTATTAATGAGAGAAGAGAAAAACCAATGGGCTACAAATTGCAGTGTGAATGGCTCAACCTCAAATGATGACTTGTCTCTCAGAAGGTAACACTTAATTATTAGGAAGTGAGACCTAGGATCTCTCACAAACAATTATTCGGTCGGTCTTTTCTTGCTTCCTCTTTCTTTCTATCAATCTGTTCTCTGGTTTTCTGAAACCAGAGAATAATATACATTTTCTAAACTTTTATGATTGAGGCATTACACAGCGGGAAGTGATTTTGTTTTGGGTTTACCTTATTTCTTTTCTTCCTATATAGCACATTTCCTTTCTTTCTTTCCAGTCCCACCTGCCTCGTTGTTATTGTAGTTGTTATGTTACACTGTGGGTGAGGCAGGTGCCTGGGGCCCAAGGGCCACCCTCAGCAGTACTTGACTCTGCAGTGCGGGTTTTGCTGGTGCTCAAACATGGTGATACGGAGCTACCTGAGTGCACCCTGAAGAGCTGGAGGTCACCGGGCCATACCCAGAGTAGCTTGGAAGGCAATGCAACCCTGCGAGAGAATTTGGGTCTTGTGTAGGTAAAGAATATGCTCCAGTCCTCCATGCTATTAAAACATTTAAATGTAAATGATTTATTGAAACATTTAAGTGATTTTTTTTTTTTTTTGGCCTTTTGGGTCACACCCGGCAATGCACAGGGTTTACTCCTGGCTCAGGAATTAACTCCTGGCAGTGCTCAGGGGACCATATAGAATGCTGGGAATCGAACTCGGGTTGGCCGCGTGCAAGGCAAACACCCGCTGTGCTGCAGCTCCAGCCCCGAAACATTTAAGTGATTTATTGAAAGTTTTAGGAACAACACACATTTTTACAGGCTCTTAATTCTGGGTCACCTGCTTTCCTACTCTGGGTACACAATCTATTTCCCTTCTAGCACCCACCCTGGGGCTGTTCATGGCTGCCTCTACCACACACAATTCCTTTGTTTTGGCCCATTCTTCTCTCCTCTCTCCCTGAAGACTCATATTCTCCTTAGAATCATCATCCTTGTGTGGAGGCAGAGCAAAAGTAGAGGGTATTGGGTGCTTGCCTTGCACGCAGTTGTCATGGGTTTGATCCCTGGTACCACATATGGTCCCCTGAGCTCTGCCAGGAGTTACCCTGAGTGCACAGCCAGGGTAAGCCCTGATGCCCTGACCACTGCTGAGTGTGAGGCCTCCCCTCACCCCTCACCGCTGGCCCCCACCTCCACACAAAATGATTATCCTTCTTCAGTAAAACTTTTACTTCACTTCAGAGAAAATAAAAATTAGGAAATAAAGGCAGACAATACAAGCACACCACATTCCACATCATTATGTTTGTTTGCTCTGTGGCACCCTCTCTCTTTTTGGTGCCTGGGAGGGAACCCAGGGCCTCACATACACAAAGCAAGGACTCAGCCACTGAACTACATCCCTGGTCCCCTCAGTTAACTTTAAGAGTAAGTTTTTGATGTCAATAATATTGTGGATGAGAGGAATTTTCTGGGGAAAACAGGTTTACATTAAGTTCTGGCTGGTTCTGGTCTTTCTTAAGTTTATTGCTACTACTTTGGTAAAACTCATCATGCTGCCTTTTTCCTTGACCAGATAGTGGAAGCATGGTCAACTTATCTGTGGAACTAATTTAACTGCAAAGTTTTTCTTTTTTTAATTAAAAAAATTTTTTTATTGAGCCACTGTGAGATGCAGTTACAAAGCTTTCATGTTTGATGTTCAGCCATACAATAATCAATCACCCATCCCTCCACCAGTGCAAACTTCCCACCACCAATATCTCCATTATCTCCCCCACTTCCATTATTCCTTACTCTGCCTCTATGGCAGACAATTGCTCAGATACTTTCTCTCTAGTTTTGGGCATTATATTTTGCTCGGATATTCCCACCACCATTCATGCCTGCCTCCCAGGGGCAGATGCTAGATCATCTATTTTCCATTAACTGCAAAGGTTTTGATGCACTATTGGAACTTTTCTGATACGACTGTTAAAGTGGAAAAGGACTGAATATTGCCCTAAATAATCTGAAAATTTGGCTAGTGATTTATAAGTGGTTCTTATTAGGAATGTGCATAAGAATTACTTCCACGTTTTTCGAAGTACACAACAGGTTTACAGAACATGTTTCAGGACATGCCTAGGTCATATTTATTCTACTGACTCTCATCACAATGAACATCCTTCGTGCCATCCTTTTAGGTGAAAGTGCCCGTGCTTCTTATTCCTTTGCATCAGCCAATATCTCTAAATTGATGGCCTGAACCAAGGGAATGGTGGAATAGCCAGGAAGAGGCAGTTCTGCAGACAGAACTTTCTACTTATGCAGTAAAAATCACAGCATTTTCATGCAGAGAGAGTTGGTGATGGTTTTATAAAAATTATAATGATTTATATAAATTTCACTGCACTGTAGCACTGTCATCCCGTTGTTCATTGATTTGCTTGAGCAGGCACCAGTAACGTCTCCATTGTGAGACTTGTTGTTACTGTTTTTGGCACATCGAATACGGCACAGGCAGCTTGCCAGGCTCTGCTGTGTGGGAGGGATACTCTCAGTAGCTTGCTGGGCTCTCTGAGAGGGACGGAGGTATTGAACCTGGGTCGGCTGCGTGCAAGGCAAACACCCCACCTGCTGTGCTATCGCTCCAGTCCTATATAAATTTCAAACCTCCATAAATGTTGAGAATGATATTATTTAGCCAACATTCAACCCATTCCTGATTTTCAGAAATGGCAATTTCATTAATTAATAGAAAAAGTTTAACCATAATATCTACATTATCCAGATTCTATAATTACCAAGATTTTTTGCTCATTCCCTTTTAATTTTAATTTTGCTAGCTAATTTATATTTTATTTTTATTTATTTGTTTTTGGGGGTAGTCAGAACTGGTAGAGCTCAGGGATTACTTCTGGTTGGACTTGGGGAACCACACAGGGTATCCAAAATTGAACCCAAGTCAGCTGCATGCAAGATGACCAATCCAGGACATAATCATACCATATAGATGTCATTTTACTTTAATAACCCCTTTTTGCTATATAATTTTAAAGCAAATCTTACAGTTTGTATACTTTGTGTCTATCTGTGGATAATATGGACAATTTCTTATTAACTTCAAAGTGATATCTAATTAACAAAAGTTCCTGTTATCACAAACCTAACCTACATTTAAATTTCTTCACTTGTCTCTAAAAACATTTTTAAAAATTTTTAAAAAAATTTATTTATTTTTTAGTGAATCACTGTGAGGGTACAGTTACAGATTTACACACTTTCATGCTTGTGTTTCCCTCATACAATGTTCGAGAACCCATCCCTCCACCAGTATCCATTCTCCACTACCAGTGAACCCAGTATCCCACCCCCCCACCCCCACCTCACCCCGCTCTGTGGCAGGGCATTCCCTTTTGTTCTCTCTCTCCTTTTGGGTGTTGTGGTTTGCAATAGAGTGGTCATCGTGTTCAATCTATAGTCTACTTTCAGCATGCATCTCCCTTCCCGGGCAGGTTCTCCAACCACATTTTACTCTAAAAACATCTTTTATGCCTTGGTTAACTGGATCAGATTCCTAAGGTTGGTCCATGCACTTTATCTGGCAGGTGATTCTTACTGAGTCTATTCACCTCAGAGCAGTTCCTCTGAAATATTCTCACATTCTTCTCCCAAGCCACATGCAAAAAACATACAAAAAACCAAATGGTGAATTATCAACTCCTGAAAATAACCCACTTCTGGATTTGTTTTCTAATATGTTATCTAACCTGGTCCTCACATTTGGAAAAGCTGGAAGTCACTGGGCCTGCATGTGAAGTCACAATAACACCCTTTAGTGGGTACACGGAACCTGTCCTCTAAAATTTAAGAGCCAGAAAGGGTTGCACATGGCATTTTGGTTATATTTCTTGCTAGCTGAGTGACCTTATGAATAAGTGTATCAAATCTCCATTGGCTCATTTCTTTTTTTTTCCATAAAATTTTTGGGCAACACTGGTGATGCTCACGGCTTACTCCTGACTCTGTGCTCAGGATCATTGCTGGCAGGCTTGCGGGGGGGGGGGGGTGGCACATAAATTGTTGGGGATTAAACCCAGGTCTGCTGCAAGGCAAGCAACTTATCTCTGTACCATCACTCCATCCTCATCCACTTTCTCATTTCTAAAGAGGCAGAACAATCCATAATTTGAGAAGACTGAGAATAAAAATCAGCTACATATGCCGGCCCAGCTTTCTGCCTACTGCACATACAGGGACAAGCTTCTTAGTGAAAGCTGGTTTTAGCCCACAATAAAAAACAATGTGAGGGGCTAGAGTGATAGCACAACGGGTAGGGCATTTGCATTGCACGTGGCCGACCTGGGTTCGATTTCCAGTATCCCATATGGTCCTCCGGGCACCGCCAGGAGTAATTCCTGAGTGCATGAGCTAGGAGTAACCCCAGTGCATCTCTGGGTGTAACCCAAAAAGAAAAAAAAATTACTTCTCGGGGGCCGGAGCGATAGCACAGCGGGTAGGGCGTTTGCCTTGCACGCGGCCGACCTGGGTTCGATTCGATTCCCGGCATCCCATATGGTCCCCCAAGCACCGCCAGGAGTAATTCCTGAGTGCAAAGCCAGGAGTAACCCCTGAGCATCACTGGGTGTGACCCAAAAAGCAAAAAAAAAAAAAAAAAAATTACTTCTTTTTCACACATTCAAAAGAACAAAAGCAACCAGTGCTGGCGGGGATGTGGGGAAAAGGAAAGCTCTTTCACTGTTGGTGGGAATGCAGACTGGTCCAGCCTTTCTGGAAAACAATATGGACAGTCCTTCAAAAACTAGAAATTGAGCTTCCATATGATACCGTAATACCACTTCTGGGAATATATCCCAAGGATGCAAAAGAGCAGAGTAGAAATGACATCTGTACCTATATATTCACTGCAGCACTGTTCACAATAGCCAAAATATGGAAACAACCCAAGTGCCCTTGGGACAGATGAAGTAATGAAATCTGCTTCTAAATGGGTAGACATGGAGAGTATCATGCTAAGTGAAATGAGCCAGAAAAAGAGGGACAGAGACATAGAAGGACTGCACATATTTGTAGAGTATAGAATAACATCCCATGAGGCTGATACCCAAGGACAAAAGATACAAGGGCCAGGAGGATTGCCCCATAGCTGGAAGACTGCTTCATGTGCCGAGAGAGAAGGCAGATGGAATAGAGAAGGGATCACTAAGAAAATGATGGCTGGAGGAATCAGTCAGGATGGGAGATGCATGCCAAAAGTAGATAATGGACCAAACATGATGACCTCTCAGTGTCTGTGCTGCAAGCCATAATGCCCAAAAGTAGAGAGAGAGTATGGGGAATATTGTCCGCCATGAAGGCAGGGGGAGGGTGGGAAAGGGGGGAGTATAAATGGGATATTGGTAGTGGGGCATGTGCACTGGTGGAGGGATGGGTGTTTGATCATTGTGTGATTGTAACCCAAACATGAAAGCTTGTAACTATCTCACGATAATTCAATAAAATTAAAAAAAAATTACTTCTTTTTGACATCACAGAGTAGGTGTAATACTTTATCTATAAGTGATAAGCAATACCTACAGCAGAAGTAGGGCGTCCAAGGATTGTTGAAGAATAAACTGTCTTCAGGAATTTTGTGTTACTACCAAGTGAGCCAAATCTCCAGTGGGACCAAAACATGCTGCATGATAAAAGAAACATTTTAAAGAAAGGAAATATGGGCTGGAGCAATAGTACAGTGGGTAGGGCACTTGCTTTGCACGAAGCTGACCTGAGTTTGATTCCCAGCATCCCATATGGTTCCCTAAGCCAGGAGCAATCCCTGAGCACGTAGCCAGGAGTCAGCCCTGAGCACTGCTAGGGGTGGCCTAAAAACGAAAAAAGAATTTTAAAATAATAAAAGGAAATATATGACATCTACTTACCTATGATTACACATACACATACAGACTATGCTTCTAACAGGAATACAGCACCTTTGGTCACTGTCACTGTCATCCCGTTGCTCATCGATTTGTTCAAGTGGGCACCAGTAATGTCTCTCATTGAGAGACTTATTGTAACTGTTTTTGGCATATCCAATACTCATGGGTAGCTTGCCAGGCTCTGGCCCGCGGGCTCGATACTCTAGGTAGCTTGATGGGCTCTCCGAGAGGGGCGGAGGAATCAAACTCGGGTCTGCCGCGTGAAAGGCGAACGCCCAACTGCTGTGCTATTGCTCCAGCCCATACAGACTATAATAAAGCTTATGTAAAAACAAAATAAATGACAACTTAGTCCCTTTTTTTTTTTTTGGCCATACCCAAAGATGCTCAGGGGTTATTCCTGGCTTTGCACTCAGGAATTAGTTCTGGTCCTGAGGGACCATATGGGATACGGGAGTCAAACCCAGGTTGGCTGTATGCAAGGTAAACACCCTATCCACACTGTGCTATCTCTCCAACCCTGAAAACTGAGGGAGTTTTTGGTTTTTTTGCTTGTTTGTTTGTTTATTTTGGCTTACTGGGTCATACCCGGTTGCATTCAGGTGTTACTCCTGGTTCTGCAATCAGGAATTACTACTGGCAGTGCTGGGGGTGGGGGACTCTATGGGATGCTAGGAATCAAATCTGGGTTGGTCAGTGCAAGGCAAACACCCTATCTCCTGTACTATCACTCTGACCTCCAATAACTCAGTTTTGATGATAAAACCTCTCATCACCAGATTCTACTGTCTCATTTTAAAAACACAATTTGCATGTCATTAAAACTAGACATCTATAAAGATACCGTGAATTAAAAAAATTAAAGCTCTTCTTTAGTCAAGAGCATTAAATTACAGCAGATATATAAGTTCCATTTGAGCAGGTACAGAATATTTCAATTAAAAAACAACTTTAATTTCAAAATCACCTGGGTAATGGACACTAGTAAAAGCACAATAAATGAAAAGCACAGTAAATTAGAATTTTTATAAACAGGTTAAATAGAAAGTTATTTGAAAAGAATTATAGAAAGTCCTTGATAGGCACAGAGAATTCTGAATTTTAGATTCTCGTCTTGAATTGTACTTTCCTCAATAACTTCATATATAGTTAGTAGTCATTTCAAGAGACTCTTCAACACAGACATGAATTCTGAATAACTTCTACATAAGGAAATCAATCATAGGTTAATGTCGGGAGATGAAAGCAACTTCAAATTGTTTTACTATATGATCACTTAGAAGTGGAAGAAAACTGCTTTCCAAAAACTTCAGGCAGACTCACATAAGGCCTGAGTATGAGAATGTTGTAATATTGTAATATGTTGTAATAGTGATGGCACTATTTCCTTTGTTTCTATGAGCGAATCAAACTTTAGAAGAAGATAGCTTTCATGGGCTTAGAAGGATCACTGACGCTGAATATAATCTTATTACCCAACTGTCAAGCCTGCAGAAAGACCTAGATATAAAAAATAATATACTGAATGTTTCTTAGTGTGAAATATTAATTCTTCTTACAAAGGAAACACTTATGCTTTATTCTTTCAAATGAAAGATCAAGTTTTCTTAAATCAAGGTGTAGCTGTTATTTTGTCAGTATGTGATCTGTTCAGGAAAAATATAAATTGGGTAAGGCAGTAGAGATAGTTTTTTTTTTTTGCTTTTTGGGTCACACCCAGCGATGCTCAGGGGTTACTCCTGGCTTTGCACTCAGGAATTACTCCTGGCAGTGCTTGGGGGACCATATGGGATGCCAGGGATCGAACCCGGGTCAGCCGCGTGAAAGGCAAACGCCCTACCCGTTGTGCTATCGCTCCGGCCCCCAGTAGAGATAGTTTAAGGTATATTATTACCAAACGATAAGAACTAAATAACAATCTACATTTAAGATCATAGACTTGGGGCTGGAGCGATAGCACAGCGGGTAGGGCGTTTGCCTTGCACGCGGCCGACCCGGGTTCGAATCCCAGCATCCCATATGGTCCCCCAAGCACTGCCAGGAGTAATTCCTGAGTGTAGAACCAGGAGTAACCCCTGTGCATTGCTGGGTGTGACCCAAAAAGCAAAAATAAATAAATAAATAAATAAAATAAGATCATAGACTTATTAATAAAGACAAATTTCCCCCATTAAATAAATGGCAATTTCTTAAAATTCTGCCTACTTTCTTAGGCATTTAAGCAAAATCATGCAAGTAGATAGGTGAAAAAAAAGTTATCTTCTATATTCCTAAGGGAAACTGCAGGGAAAGAATAGGACTAGGAATTAGAATACCTGAACTGTAGTCCTTACTGCAGCATTCACTGTATCACTGTCACTGTCATCCCATTGCTCATCAATTTGCTAGAGCAGGCACCAGTAACGTCTCCACTGTGAGACTTGTTACTGTTTTTGGCATATCGAATATGCCACAGGGAGCTTGCCAGGCTCTGCCGAGCGGGCAGGATACTCTTGGTAGCTTGCTGGGCTCTCCAAGAGGGGCGGAGGAATCGAACCCAGGTCGGCTGTGTGCAAGGCAAATACCCTACCCGCTGTGCTATAGGACAACTCACTGATTTCTTGGTGCATATCCATTTCCTCAATATTCAAGACATGCAAATGATGACTCTTTGGCCTGAAGTGCATCTTAGAAAGTTCTGTAAGTTACTAATAAGCTGAATAAATTACTTTCGTAAATTACTCATTACTAAGGGAGCTGAGACTGATGTCGGTATCCACAGGAGGCCAATAGGGAAGTCCCCCAACCAGGGCGATGGCACTATGGCACTAAATTCAGTAATAAGTAATAGCTCTGAAGTTGTGAAAGCCAACCTTGCAGAAAACAGGAACTAAGGCCTGATAAGACCTTCACCTTGCACCAGCAAAGACCCTGAGGAGATTGAACACCTACCCATGAAGGAAATCCCTTGAATACCCTCAGGACCTCTTCCCCAATCCGATTAATTTTAGTGATTCAGCCCAGAGAAGTCTCCAGAACATTCTAGACCAAGACATTCCAGGAAGATACTCTATAAAAGCCACCTTGAACAAAGGAGGGGTGTTCATATGCTGCCTGAGCCCATGTGCTGCTTGTGCCCATGTGGTTGAGCACATGCGGGGGCCCAAGCACATGTGTCTCCTGCATCTTCCCTCTTGATATGTGTACTTTCATGCTTTCACGTGTATTGCTGGAGTGTGTGTAGGGGCTCTCTCCACCCTTGGAGAAGCCCCGATTCTCTCTTGAGTGTGTTACTCTCTCTCACTCACTCCCTCGCCCTCCACACTTTCAAAAGCTCTCCAAATAAAATCTGTTTACTTCACTGCTTGTCTACTCCTGAAATTCTTTTCTGCGAGGTGAGACAAGAACCCAGTAGCCTTGTGTTCCAAGTGACGAGGTGGATCAGGAGAAAGTGACCGTCTTTCTCCTTCCCACTTCACATGAGCCACCGGTGGGGCCCATCAACATCAGTTGTTGTCCTTGATTTATTTCAAAATTTAATGCTTTTGGAAGATACTGCACTATTGGCTTCTGTTTGTCTGCTGCACAGTTTTTACTATTGTAGACTCTTACATCTTTCCTCTGTCACATTTATGTCATCTTTGATGTAGTTAAATTCTTGCAATTTGTTAAGGATTTTGTCATTAAGCATAGTTTTCTTCTCTGTTCAAAGTACTATGATGATCATCCTGGGTAAATTCAAGGTCTTCTGAGATGAACCATTCAATATCTGATACCTGACATCTCAAGTTCATTATTACCTCTTCTCTGTATATATAATTTTCCTCACACAAATCTCTTAGCTAAAAATCAATATAAACAAAACAGAGAAAGAGAGGAGAGAAAGCTTAGGGTTATTTGCATACAGAAAAATTAACCTGGGTGTTGTCTAAGAAAAAGCGTTGAAATTTAAATTGTCCAATTGTCCTTTCATTTTACCATGCCCTTTAAACTCCGAATCATCTCCTTCTATGAGGAGATCTACCCTTCCTGGGCGGTGGCTCATTTTCTCTCTCTCCAAAAGGCTTCATAGTTGCATCTGAAAGGGATGTGATGCTCATGTCTTTGTGCTACTTCAGTGCTAGTAGTTTCTTGTTTTATTATTTCTGAAAATGCTCATGACCAGCACCCCCCAACCCAATCTATCTGCCTGCAACATCTTCCCTTAGAGAAAAATAAACTATTGACCGACTTTCTTCTCCCTGCCTCTCAGGTCCTCTTCTTACCAAAACTTTACTTGTTATTGACTTTTTCTTAAAAACAAAACTTTATAAAGGCTCCCTGGCTGTCTTCTTTTTCTCAATCTATATTCTCGGGTCGACTGCATGCAAAGTGAATGCCTTACCCACTGTACTATCACTCTGGCCTCCAGCCATGATTTTTTAAAATATGGAGTAAATGGACTGGAGCAATAGCACAGCGGGTAGAGCATTTGCCTTGCATGCAGCCGACCAGGGTTTGATTCCTCCATCCCTCTCAGAGAGCCCGGCAAACTACTGAGAGTATTTGATATGCCAAAAACAGTAACAAGTCTCACAATGGAGACGTAACTGGTGCTCGATTGAGCAAATTGATGAACAACGGGATGACAGGAGTAATTTTCCTAAATCCTTACTTTGATTTTTATACCCATTACTCCAGAAAGGCAGTTCTTGCTGAAGTCATTTTCGACAATCATATTATTAACTCCAGTGGATATTTTCTTAAGCCTTGCAGTTTTTAGATATTGCAAGAGAGTGGGGCCTGAGAGATAGTACAGTGGGTAGAGCATGTGCCTTGCATGCGGCTGACCCGGGTTCAATCCCCAGCATCCCATATGGTCCCCCGAGCAACGCCAGGAGTGATTCCTGAGTGCCGAACCAGGAGTAACCCCTGGGCATCGTCGGACAGGACCCCAAAAGCAAAAAAAAAAAAAAAAAAAAAATTAAAAGAGTCAAACTTCTTTTCCCAAAAGCATCACATTTCCTCAGCTTTTGGTTGCTCTCTTCCTACCTTTTCCCTCACCTGCCATGAAATGTGGGAGCCTCTTTCCCTTTTCCCTCCAACTCCCCCATTTTTGGTTCTTCTTTCTTTTCACCAGTTACTCTCTCAGTAACTAATTTAATTAAGGAAGTATGAGTGTATTAGTGAAAATATGACTTTAAAGAAATCTAAGTAAGCAGATACTACAGTTTCAGAATGTCTGAAGCTCTTTATCTTTGCAATTTGACATATTTTGAGCACATTTTTCTAATGCAACAAACATTCCCGACCAACAGTCACCAATAAAGTAAGTAAATAAATATGGGTGATGTTTAAAAATTGAAGAAAAATCAAAAGACTTTTAATTCTAAACAATTGCTTTTCTAGTTTCTCATTGAAAATCATGTTCTATGAAGAAGTCATGGCAGCTGTGAATCAGAATAAACTAGTAAATCTGATTACAGCATATTATATGTGAGATGAACTCCATATTCAAATTCAAACAGAAAGTTAACCTGTCAATTTATTCACCACAATGGGCAGCTTAAAGTTTTGGTTAAGCGCAGGTTCAGAAAAGATGAAAGGAGAGGTATAGTTAATGCATAGCCCAGGGTAGCTGCAGGCATCTGACCAAAAGAAAAATAACTGCCACTTCATGCTCTATCTGCCAGTCCACTTCCAGAATGTTTAAATGCTCAATGGTACCCCAGAGGGCATCTAGGGAGTGAACAAGTTCCTGGTTAGGTAAGCCCAGTGTGATCATGTCTCAAAGTCACTGCAGCAAGAATGTAAAAGGTCAGCGGTGAACCCAAAACTGCTGCAAAGCTGCTCTATAAACAAACAAACAAACAAACAAACAAACAAACAAACAAACAAAGGACTTCATATGCCAAGTCATGCATTTAGTATTTCTCCAGAGAGAAGAAACACTGCGGGATGGTTGAAGTTAGCAGGATTTAGTTGGAACTAAGCGCAGGAGACATACCTTGCTATGGCTTCAGAGGTGCAGAATGAGCAGGAGCCCTTCGAGAGTTGCTGTGGCCTGAAGGCAACAGATTTTTGGTCTTTTATCAACTAGTTATAGATATCCACAAAGATTTACTTAGTTGGCAAGTTAACAGGATTTTGTTTTCAGGCCACACCTGGCGGTACTCAGAGTTTACTCCTGGCTCTGTGCTCAGGGATTACTCCTGGCGGAACTCAGGACCGTAAGCGACTGGGGGGATAGAACCCCAGATCTTGCCTCATGCAAGGGAAGAGCCCTACCGCTGTTATTATCTCTCCGGTCTCAATAGCTTTTATTTCTTATAAGGAGTCCCGACGAGGAATGAATCGGAATCCGAGTTATGCCCTCGATCGGTTTCAAAAACTGCAAAAGCAATACAAATGGGGTGGGGTGGGGGAGGCGGAGGGGAGATAAAAGGTGGGAATCCAGAGAACCCACCCAAGAAAGTCAATGACCTCAGAGACGTGACGTCTTCGTGGGAAATAATCCCCGCGTGGCCCGTCTGCTGCAACCCCAGGAACCCGGGGCGCACACCCCTTCCCACGGCCCAAGGAGAGAACGCTGCACGGCTCTCCCACCCCGCCCTGCCTGCAGCGCGGCTCGCGCCAAGTCCTTCCCTCCCCGGTCCCGGACGGCGCGACTCCGCACCCGGGCAGCTCAGCGGTCTCCGGAACCGGAGGCCACGTCTCGGTCGCCGCTCACCTGCCTCGCAGGGCTCCCTCTTATTGGGGTGCGCGACCCTCTTACACTTGGCCGGCGCGGGGGCGGGAATTGAGGCTGCAGTCCAAATTCAGAGCGCGGATTGGTTGAGAGGTTGCTCGTGAGTGCTGATTGGAGGAAAAGACTGTCCTGAGGTCATGAAAGGGGCAGGGCTGGAGGGAGTTACAGGGCGGTGCCTGGATTTGGCCGGAGATTGGCCAAGAAGTCAGGACTCAGGGCTCTGATTGGCTACGTGTGTGTGCGTGAGCATGCTCTCGTGTGTGTGTGTGTGTGTGTGTGTGTGTGTGTGCGTGAGCGCGCTCTCGTGTGTGTGTGTGTGTGTGTGTGTGTGTGTGTGTGTGTGTGGCGTTGCGCTGGATTTGGCCGGAGATTGGCCAAGAAGTCAGGACTCAGGGGGCTCTGATTGGCTGCGTGTGTGTGCGTGAGCATGCTCTCGTGTGTGTGTGTGTGCGTGAGCGCGCTCTCGTGTGTGTGTGTGTGTGTGTGTGTGTGTGTGTGTGTGTGTGTGTCGTTGCGCTAAGCCGTGCTGTGTTGACTGCGAGCCAATAAAGGCGGCCTGAAGAGACGGGTCTCGGTAAGCATGCGGCAGTGGTTTGGGCATGAAACTGTGCCCAGGATTTTAATTGCATGTATGTGATTGGATTGTGGAGAGTTAGAATTTGGAGACAGTTTGCAAGAAAGGCTCATCTAATGGGGCTTACGTACCGGATTTAGGCAAAAGAAGGGTCACAGTTAAATTAATGTTGAAAGTGCTTAGAGAGAAAATAGAGTGCGCAAAAAATGGTTTGTAAATGTTTTTATTTTGTAATTACGTTATGCAATCATAGGTGATTACACCTATGATCAAGGTGAAGCAAGAAGCAGGAAGGTACTTGACACTTTTGAACGGTTAAATGAGTTTGAACAGAAAACGGACGTGAGACTGGAGGAGGAAAATAAACGACCCTTTAAAAGTGAAGAAGACAAACATGAAAGTTCGTAAGTTTGTAACTGTACCTCACGGTGATTCACTAATAAAAATTAAAAAAAAAAAGAACGCATTTATAAAAAAAAAAGTGAAGAAGACAGGGGCTGGAGCCATAGCCCAGCAGGTAGGGCATTTGCCTTGCACGAGGACAAACCGGTTCGACTCCCAGCATCCCAGATGGTCCCCTGAGCAAGCATGGGGGGGAGGGGGTGACCAAAAAAAGCAAAAAAAAAAAGTGAAGAAGACAAATGACTAGGAGAAAAAAGAGACTCCAGAGGGATCACCTAAAAGTTTCTTATGAATCATAACCCCCCACTGGAAGCAGGAAGGATTGATTGATGAAGAGGATAGGGCTGTATAATTGTTATTCGCACCAAGAGGAAAGAACAAAGGTATCTGTAGTAGAAGGAATATATTCTTCAAGGAGGTTCTAAAGATATTTAGGAGATTAAAGAAATTACTGTGTACAGTAGAAAAGTAACCAGAGATTTTGATCTATTATGAGAGATTCACTTGTCAGTACTCTCCCTTCGAAACATACCAAGAATTTACCTTGTGTTAGGTGATTGGTGGGGCAAGATATATAATCTCCAGCAGCTAAGGAGGGCTCCGCAATTCTACCACTTGCTGCCAGGGTTCGGTGCTGCCCAACCCCCTACCCCCCACACCCCAGGGCGGCCCATGTCTGGGGCGGCTGGAGGAGGAAATGAAGGCCAAGATGGTTGATTGATCAGTTGCCATTTATTCCATTCTCCCCACGTGCCTGTTCCAGTCTCACTAAGCTCCCCATTCTAGACTCAAACTGCCCCTCATTCCGTCTCCTCCTGTCTCTCACTCTCATCTCTCCATGCTCCATCTCGCAGCCTCTCCACGTGCCTGCTCCTGTATTCTTTTACATTCTTCTCCCTCTGTCCCATCCTTGCAGGTGCTCCATCTTGTCTGACCTGCTCTCTTTCTCATCTCTCTCCAATTTTCCCATCTCTCTCCAACTCCCCAACACTGGTGATAGATGTACACCCAGTCTAGTAGCAAAATCAACATGAGAAAGCCCTTCCTTTGCTCACGGGCAAAATATCACTTAAGGAGTCTGAGCATTTCCGGGTAGGTGTAGCCACCTGGAATAAACAAACAAAACAAACAAAACACACACACATACACACACACACATACACACACACACACACACACACAAAACCAAAGCAAACCCAAAACCTTACAAATAATCAGAACTTACAAAGAGGGAAACATACAGTGGATAAGTATAATGTAGTACTTCAGAGGATGATAAATACGATTTAAAAAGTCACAGTAAGTGGAAGACAGCAGAATTTAAGTAGTATGGTCAGAAAAGACATTTTTGAAGAGGCAATATTTGAACTCAAAATTCATTGATGAAGAATCAACCTTAAAAAAGTAATAGACTGGAGGAAGGAAAACAATAGACAAAAATGCCCTGTTTTGGGAACAAACTTCTGATGTTCATGAATAAAAGAGTGTTTGCAAATCATGATCCAGCAGAGAAAGTGCATCCATATTAGTATGGAGAAGGCATAGAATGGATCGTATTTTGTAGACCAGAGCAAGGAGTTTAAATTTTTTATTATGAAGTAGACATCAGAATCCTCTTTTAAGATTACTCTACTTTTAAACAGTAAAATACTGTAATCTTAATTGCATTTTTGGAAATCACCTACTGCTTTGGAAAAGAAAGTATGAGTTGGCAAAGTGGAAGCAGGAAGAACACATACAGATGGCCAAAAGATATCTGAAAAGAAAACAAAAACAAAAACAAAAACTGTCATTTATAAATAGGGAAATGCAAGTAAAAAAAAAGACCAATGATACATCTATACAATGGAATACTATGCAGCTGTTAGAAAAAAGGAGGTCACAAATTTTTTATTTAAGTGGATCGGCATGAAAAGTTTCATGCTAAGTGAAATGAGTCAGAAAGAGAGAGACAGACATAGAAAGATTGCACTCATCTATGGCATATAGAATAACAGAGTGGGAGACTAACACCCAAGAATTGTAGAAACAACTACCAAGAGGTTGACTCCATGGCTTGGAGGCTGGCCTCACATTCTGGGGAAAGAGAAACTCAGAGAAGGGATCACCAACTATAATGTAGTCGAAGGCCATGTGGGAGAAGGGAGTTGCGGGCTGAATGAGGGCTAGAGACTGAGCACAGTGGCCACTCAACACTTTTATTGCAAACCACAACAGCTAATTAGAGGGAGAGAACAGAAGGGAATGCCCTGCCACAGTGACAGGGTGGAGTGGGGGGAGATGGGATTGGGGAGGATGGGAGGGATGCTGGGTTTACTGGTGGTGGAGTATGGGCACTGGTGAAGGGATGGGTTTCTGAACTTTGTATGAGGGAAGCATAAGCACAAATGTGTATAAATCCGTAACTGTACCCTCATGGTGATTCATTAATTAAAAATAAATAAATTTATTATAAATTTAAAAAAAAATAAAGTTAGCCCAAAATTGGGAACAGTTGCATATTGAAAGTGCCAGTTACCTCAATCTTCTATGCAGACTTAAAATAATGTTGATAAGTTCAGGTTTAGATTCTTAGGCTAAATTCTATAAAAATACAAATAGCTTTCTCTGAAGTAAATACATGCTTGTGAGAGAGATACTTCTTTCTTTGCTTGTAATTTAATAACCTTGTATATTATATGCTTCCTTTGTTACATAAATGTCACTTTTAATGTATATTGATGTTATTACACAGTTGTGACAAAATATTTATGAAAGTGGGCTCTTGAAGGCATTTTGAGATTTCTACATTATAGTGGTTGTGTCTGCACCTTAGAGAAAACTACAAATCATAAGACAATATTAAAATTATTTTAAAATTTTAAAAAAAAGACCAATGAGATATCATCTCATACCAATGAGACTGGCACACATCACAAAGAATGAAAATGTTGATGTTGATATGGGGAAAAAGGGATCTTCATTCACTGCTGGGGGAATTGTTGGCTGATCAGTCTTTTTTGAAAACAATATGGATAGTCCTCAAAAAAACTAAGAATTGATCTTCCATATGACCCAGCAATTCTACTTCTTGGCATCTACCCCAGGGGTCCCAAAATTCTGTACTGAAAAAATATTTGCGCTCTTATGTTTATTGTAGCACTATTCACAATAGCAAAAATCTGGAAACAACCCGTGTCCAAGGGTAGATGATTGGATAAAGAAACTATGGTATATAAATAATGGAATAGTACTCAGCTATAAGAGAAGATAAAAATCTGCAATTTGCTGCTACCTGGATGGATCTGGAGAGTACCATGCTGAGTGAAAATAGGCAGAAGGAGAGACACAATATGATCTTCCATATGTGGTACATAAAGAAACATAGCAGGGGAATAACAAATACCCAAAGGTAACTGAAACAGAGCTGGTCTGCTGTAGGAAGCTTACCAGAGGGATGGGCTGATGGGGTTACGGATGGCAAAGGAGAATGGTGGAACACTGAGGCTAAAATTGGAGGGAAGCAAAAACTCTGATAGAGGGTTTAGTATTGGAATAATTTATAGAAGAAACCCTACTACTAACAGTAGGTTTCCAAGGAAAGAAAAGAAAGAAAGAAAAGGAAAAAGGAAGGAAGGAAAGAAGGAAGGAAGGAGGAAGGAAGAAAGAAAGAAAAGAAAAGAAAAGAAAGAAAAAGAAAGAGAAGGAAGAAGGAAAGAAGAAAGAAAAGAAGAAAAGAAAGAGAGAGAAAGGAAAGAAAGAAAGAAAGAAAGAAAGAAAGAAAGAAAGAAAGAAAGAAAGAAAGAAAGAAAGAAAGAAAGAAAGAAAGAAATGAAGGAGAGAGGGAGGGAGGGAGGGAAGGAGGGTGGGAGGAAGGAAGGAGGGAAGGAAGGGAAGAAGGAAGGAAGGAAGGAAGGAAGGAAGGAAGGAAGGAAGGAAGGAAGGAAGGAAGGAAGGACAGACAGGAAGGAAGGAGGAGGAAAGTTAGACAGGCAGAATTAGGAAGACCTATTTGAAGGTTTTACAATGAAAGATAATGTTGGTTGAGCCTTGGGTTGTGGCAGAAGAGGGACAAAGACTAAGGATCACAATATTAATCATGCTCAAGTTAGTATTGGTGGGATGGGTGGGTAGAGGGGAAGTTATTAGTCTCAGAAGAGAGAATACTATGGATCTCCTGCTTGAACCAGTTTGGTCTCCCCAGGGGAGCTCCTGGAGGGGAGGGTTGTTGGGTATATGTTAGGAAGGGCAACACTACATGTAGATGTTATTGTCCCACCAGCCCCACCTATCGAACTGCACCTGAGGTCTACTTGATCTATTAAGTATGTAAACTCATCTCTACTACCTAAGTATTTTGGTGGAGATGTGGACTCAGAAGGGAGCAAGGAATTACTCTTTGCAAGAAAAAGTGTGTCATCCTACTGGCCACCTTGGTTTCCTAGGCTTATCATCTACTTTTGCAGAAAAGAATTTCAGGAGGAGAAAAATAGTGAAGTAAAGAAATTTTATTAAGGGGTGAGAAGAGAGAGAGAGAGAGAGAGAGAGAGAGAGAGAGAGAGAGAGAGAGAGAGAGAAGAAAGAGGTTAGGCCTGGTCTTGCACATGTGCACATGGTTGCAGTGGACATGACTTAGGTTGAAATCCCAGCATCCCATATGGTCCCCTGAGCACCACCAGGAGTAATTCCTGAGTGCATAAGCCAGGAGTAACCCCTGTGCAATGCCGGGGGTGTGACCAAAAAAGCAAAAAAAAAAAAAAACCAGAAAAAAAATTAGTTTTATAATTCAAGGATATTTTGTCATTGTTCAATACTGTTTATTCCTTTGTCGTGTTTTTCTCTATGCAATGGATGAGTGAGATAATCTGGTACCTATTCTTCTCCCTTTGACTTATTTTACTGAAAATGATCTCTACCAGTCTTACCCACATTGTAGCAAACTGCAAGATTTCATCTTTCCTTATGTGGAATGAGAATCTTTATGGTGGATTTGTAGTTATCTCTCTGAAGGTCTGTATTCCCTTTCTCTGGAGTCACAGGATCTCCAAGTTGCAGCAGAGTATGAATATTCTAGGTGTAAAGATTGCATTTCCAAACCTGATGTTAATGGGTTAGTCATAACACTAAATATTATCAGTGGGAAGTAAATGAAAGCTGTATGTGCTTCTTCCAGGGAAAAATCTTGTTTTGGGGGGATTTTTTTTTTATTGTTGTGGGGGGTGATTTGAGGAACTTGGGCCACTCCTGACTCTGTTCAGGGATCACTCCTGGTGCTGTGTGGGGATGGAGTGCCGAGTGTGGAATCCAGATCAGTGCAAGGGCCTCAGCTCTGTACTATCTTTCTAATTCCAGGAAAAGTTTAGGTAAGGAAAGTAACCTTACTGCTCCCCTTATTGCTGATATTCCTGATACTTTGAGTATAGATGATGGCCTTAGCCCACTGGGACCAGTAGAATCTGATTTGGAAGATGGGAGGGAAATAGACTGGGAAGGAAGGAGCTGAGTCCTCATTTCATGGAGCTGGCATTTCAGACCCAGGTCTGATACAAGCACACAAGGTAAAAGTCAACTTCAGTTTTGTTTAACTCTTAGATAACTTTTGGTATGCATCACAATATAACTAATGGTAGCTGATTCTTGTAATTCCTTTACCAAACTTTTATATGGGCCTTCTATATAAATTTATAGATGGCAATAGAGAAGAACAAAGTTATAGATATTTGTGATACTTCATTATCTGAAAATGCTTCTCAAGAGCTCTCTCACTTTTAGGTGTCACTTCTGCCTTTATTTCAGAACCTAGAGCAGCACTAACAAGGACCTGCTCTAGGTGATAAAGACAAGGGCGGCCAAGCACAAATGTCAGATCAAATTGGATTAAAGACCTCAATGACACAGTCAGTGACACAGTCATCCCGTTGTTCATTGATTTGCTCAAGCGGGTACCAGTAATGTTTCATTGTGAGACTTATTTTAACTGTTTTTGGCATATCCATTACACCATGGGTAGCTTGCCAGGCTCTGCCATGTGGGCATGATACTCTCCATAACTTGCTGGGCTCTCTGAGAGGGGTGGAGGAATCAAACCTGGGTCGGCCTCTTGTAAGGTAAACACCCTACCCGATGTGCTATTGCTCCAGCCCAAAGACCTCAATATCAGACCTGAATCCATAGGGCACATGGAGGAAAATGTAGGCAGGACCCTCC
This sequence comes from Sorex araneus, assembly GCF_027595985.1. NCBI lineage: Eukaryota > Metazoa > Chordata > Mammalia > Eulipotyphla > Soricidae > Sorex > Sorex araneus. Next base: position 77,672,033 of record NC_073306.1, read on the forward strand.
ATGATATTGAAGGTAAAGGCATCTTTTTAAGGATGAAACACCACTGACCAAGCAAGTAGAAAAGAAAATAAACAAATGGGAGTACATTAAACTAAGAAGCTTCTGCACCTCAAAAGAAACAGTGACCAAAATACAGAGAGTCCATGGAATGGGAAAATTTTTTTACCCAATCCCCACCAGATAAGGAGTTAATATCTAGGATATACAAGACACTAGTAGAACTTTACAGCAAAAAAACCCCAACCTAACCCCATCAAAAAATAGGGAGAAGAAATGAGCAGAAACTTCTTCAAAAAAGAAGTAGGAATGGTCAAAAGGCACATGAAAAAATGCTTTACATTGCTAATCATCAGGGAAGTGCAAATCAAAACAACAATGAGATATCATCTTATACCACACAAACTTGCACACATGATAAAAACAAGAACAACAGTGCTGGCATGGACTGGCGTGGATGCTGGCATGGATGTGGGGAGAAAGGGACTCTCGTTGATTATGGTGGGGATCCAGCCAACTGATCCAGAGTCTATGGAAAATAATATGTCCATTCTTCAAAACACTAGAAATTGAGCTTCCATATGACCCAACAATACCAATTCTGGGAATATATCCCGGTTATGCAAAAAAAAGCACAATAGAAATGGCATCTGCACTTGAATGTTTATTGTAGCACTGTTCACAATAGCCAAAATCTGGAAACAATTGGAGTGCCTGAGAACAGAGGACTAGTTAAAGAAACTATAGTACACCAATACAAAGCAATACTATGCAGCTGTTAGAAATAATGAAGTCATGAAATTTTCTTATAAGTGCATGAACATGGAGAGTATCATGCTAAGTGAAAGAGAGGGACAGACATAGAATGACTGCACTCATTGGTGGATTATAAAATAATATCAGATGAGACTAACACCCAAGGACAGTAGAGACAAGGACCAGGAGGATCACACTGCACTTTGGAAGCCTGCCTCATGTGCTGGGGGAGAAGGCAGTTGGAATGGAGAACAGATCACTAAGTCAATGATGGTTGGAGGGATTGCTCAGGATGGGAGATGTGGCTGAAAGTAGACTAAGTACCAAACATGATGGCCTCTCAGTATCTGTATTTCAAACCATGATGCCCAAAGTAGAGAGAATAAGAAGAAAGGTACCTGCCACAGAGGCAGGGGATGGGATGGGGTGGGGCTAGTGGGAGGGATACTGAAGACATTGGTGGTGGAAAATGCACACTAGTGGAGGGATGGGTGTTGGATCATTGTATGACTGAAGCTTTGCAATTGTATCTCATGGTAATTCAATAATTAAAAAAAGACAATGCTGGCTTTGTAAATTCTCTCTCTTTTTTTTTTTACAATGTAGGAGCACTGCGATTTATTCAGCCATTGATTAAACTGATTGAATTGGGCATGAACTCCACATTATTTTTTATTTATTTATTTATTTTTAAATTTTATAAGTTAGTTCACAATGTTTGATTACATTCAATATTCAAACACCAATCCCACCACCATTACATCTCCCCACTGCTAAATTCGGGATGTTTCCATCCCAAACCCCAATTCCTGTCCCAAAACACAACCAAAATATTATATTTCATATTGTCTGGTATGAAGAACAGTTGAACATGCTTACAAAAAAGTGTTAATATAGGAAAAAGTATGAACATTGTTCTATTTTGGCAGGAGCCATTAAGACATTCTATAAGATATCACTAACATGTTGTTAAAGTTTGGGTGATGTGGATTTGATATAAATATCTGAAAATATGTGTATATGCATAAATGCATTTCCCCCTATAATTTGTTGCCTACTATCTGAACCCCATTAAATGTGGTGTGGTAGTTATGGGGGATGGGTAGGGAGTGTTTTATGATGTATCGTTCCAGGAGTATGTTTACTCATATGTGAGGTTCAGTCTGAGTGTGTGGGGAATGGCCTTGAACCTGGCGGTGGTTGGGTTGTGGAGGTTTTTGGCTGCCGGAGTTGGGTCCCTTGGGGTGGGGAGGGCTCTCATTCGCCTCCCTCTGGGGTGCCCCATGTGAAACAACCTGGCGCAGAGTCTAGTGGCATGGTTATGGGGGCCTCATGTTATGCTTCCTTTTGGAAGAAGCAGCCAAAAGATCTGGACAGTGGCCGATGACGAGATTATTTGGTGCCAGCAGAAGGTGGTTTATGGGCATGACCCCTGGGTCGCCGGAGACTGGGGAAAGCGGGCAGGAAATCTCCGCTCCTGGTCCCATTGAGTCCAGAGACCAAGATCACAAATTCCACATTACCTGGGTTCCATAGGACTTCACTCATGCGTGAGGCTCTGCCCGAGTGTGTGGGGAGCAGCCTTGAGTGTGGCAGTGGTTGGGTTGTGCAGGTTTTTGGCCACTGGAGCTGGGTCCCTTGGGGTGGGGAGGGTTCTCATTCACCCCCCTCTGGGGTGCCCTAGTGAAGACAGCCTGGCGTGGGGTCAGGACATTCTGCGGTGCTCTCTTTTGGGAGTTTTAGTTTATAGTCCCTAGGTCTTGGCTGTTGATGAGATTGCATGGTGCTGGGGCAGTTTGTGGGTATGACTGCCAAACTACTGGAAAACTGGGGACCTGGGGGGAGGAGGCCCAGTCCCGATTAAAGTGGGCCTGGAACTTTCAGTCACGGGTTCCTGCCTACTTCTGCGCTACAGGCCATAATTGTGTCTTTTGACCTCTTTTGAGGTTCATGGGTCTCTGAAATAAGGCCAATAGCTTATATACCTGAGCCGTAGATTGTGAGTGTGTCTCCCACATACCTAACTTTTGGCCTTTTAATTTTTTTTTTCGGGGGTCACACCCAGCTACACCCAGGGGTTACTCCTGGCTCTGCACTCAGGAATTACTCTTGGTGGTGCTTAGGGGAGCATATGGGATGCCGAGGATTGAGCCCAGGCTGGCTGCATGCAAGGCAAATGCTCTACCCGCTGTACTATCGCTCCCACCCCTGGCTGTTTAATTTCTTGATAAACTTGGCCCCAAGTTGTTGGGGGTCTGGCCAAAGGTACAGCAGCAACTTTTGAATATCTGGAAGTCTGAAGGCACCATCAGGCTCCTGATGCACTCGCTCCACAGGTACAGGTTGACCTGCTGGCGGCACCATACCCCTGTATAAATTTTTAAAACAAAACAAAACTATTTTCCACTTTATATCCCTGTTAGTAGAACTTAAGCATTCTTATCACACACACCTTCACTTAACTAATCAGGCTAACTATGGAAGATGATGGATGTGATAATTTGAGCTTAGAAATTATTCTACAGTGTATGTTATATTGAAGACTATACTATAAATAGATATCTTTGTATTTGTCAGGAAGTTTAAGTTCAATTTTCAGCCTTTTTCACCTCTCTTAATAATAGTTTGTGTATAAATTAATAATATTTTATTGTAAATTGTATTCAAGTTGGATAGTAATAGTCTAGCCCTAGTTCAATCCATGGTACCAGATATGGTCCCTGAATACCACTTAGGTTCATTTCAGAGAACAGTTAGGAATAACCCCTGAGCACCACTGGGTGCGGCAGCCCCCTAAACCAATAACTAAGTAAGTTTTACTTTAAAATACAGATTTAAAAAATGGTAGTATGATATTTTACACTTATCTACAACTGTGTACCTATTTCTCTGTCTACTATATAAATAACTGATAGCAACTTAACAATTATTAGTGTTGGTTACTTGAGTAGATAAGAAAGTCTTTAAAACCTTTGAAAAATTTTTAAAAGAGAAAATCAATTTTGACATTACAAATCAATTTTGTAAGAAAAATTTATTCCAACATGGCATCCACATGTACGATACAGTAATGGAGCCAAGGGTATATTTTAGTGGTAGAGAACAGGCCTTGCATATGTGAGGTCCTGTGTTCATAGTAATATGAATAGTACATATGGACAGTGATTGTAAGAAATTCCCTGATAAAATAGGTCCTAAGATTTTGACAGTGTTTCGGATAAAGCAAGTTTAAAGGAAACTGCAAATGTGTAGCAAAGCAGCAAATGTCCAGCTGGGATATGTAAGCTTAGACAGGTTTACTACAACCATAAATCATGTGGCCTTGCATTTTGACTGAAAAAGCAAGATAATCCTTTACTTTTGTTTGCAGACAGATTGCTTATCTATTTACCTATAGGCACCTGTATCACTGTATCACTGTCATCCCATTGATCATCAATTTCCTCGAGCAGCCGCCAGTAACCTCTCCATTTGTCCTAGCCCGGAGATTTTATTATTTTATTATTGTTATTTATTATTATTATTACTATTATTATTATGAATTTTTGGGTCATGCAGCGATGCGCAGGGGTTACTCCTGGCTCTGCATTCAGGAATTACTCCTGGCGGTGCTCGGGAGACCATATGGTATGCTGGGGATCGAACCCGGGTTGGCCGCGTGCAAGGCAAACGTCTTACCCGCTGTGCTATCACTCCAGCCCCAGCCCCAGATATTAGCAGCCTCTCTTTACTCATTCTCCCCAGCGGTATTGCATTGGAGGCTCTTTTAGGGTAAGGGGAATGAGACTTATCATTGATACTGTATTTGGCATATTGAATATGCCACGGAGAGCGTGCCAGGCTCTGCCATGTAGGCAGAATGCTCTCGGTACCTTGCCAGGTTTTACGAGAGGGAGAACTAGGCAATAAGAGGTTGTGCAGCCACTCGGCCACACACTTCTGGGAGCTTTGTTTTATAGTCTCTGGATCTTGGCCGTTGATGGGATTATAGTTTGTGGGTGTGGCTGCCAAGCTAATGGAAAATGGGGGATCTGGGTGGAGGAGGCCATCCAAATGTTTGGAGAGTGGCCTTGAGCATGGCTGTGGCTGGGTTTTGGAGGTCTTCGGCTGCTGGGACTCTGCTGGGTTGGGGAAGGAAACTCAATCCGCCCCCCCCTCCAATGGGCCCCAGTGAAAACAGCCAGGCTCAGGGGCAAGAGACTCTGCAGAGACTCTATAGGCCCATGGCTATGTAAACTATTTTAATTAAACTATGTATTTATTGAATTAAACTATTTAATTTATCCATAGACACCTGGCTATGTAAGTTCTTTGCTCTAAAAAGATATGTACTAATTTATGGAAAATGGTATATGTGACTGGAATCAGGGGAGATGTGGAGGCTGACTGATTAAAATCTTCAGAGAACTCCTCACTGGAGGCTGTTTAGTTAATTCTGCTGCCTGGACAGTTGCAATGTCTGCCTCATTCTTTTTTTTTTTTTTTAAGTAATATAGGAGTACTGCTCTTTGTTCAGCCATTGATTAAGCTGATTGAATTGGGCATGCACTCCACATTACTTTTTAAAAAATGTTATTGTATCACTATGAGATAGAGTTATAAAGCTTTCATGTTTGAGATTCAGCCATATAATGATGGAACACCCATCCCTCATTTTCTTTTTTTTTTTCCACCCCTCATTTTCTACCACAATGTTCAAAGTATCCCCTTCCCCACATCCCAGTTCTCACCCTGCTGTGTATCTGGTCCAGGGCTGTTGGTGCGCTAAGATGGCATCCAGAGTCTGCCTCATTCTTTATGGAGCCCAAGGGATAGGACCTAAGTTATTGACCCAGTGTGGGAGATCCCCCACAATTGTTCTTGTGAAAATTTTGGTAATCTTGTGTGCTTCAAGATATGTACCATGGTTGTTGATTCAAAACTTTAGAAAGAGTCTCTGCACAGGTACCTATCATGGTGTTAGAATCCGATAGAGATTATTCTCCTTAGGAAGATGCCATTTCCCCCCTCACTAAAGAATGCCTTTGGAACTTCTGGTTCAAATTCACGATAGAGATCTCATTTTTAGAAGTTTCTCTTTCATAAGCCATGTTCAGATTCTCACTCCTGGAGGGTTTCTATGAAATTCCCATTTGCTCTCTCAAGTCAGAGGGTGCAGTGTCCTTGTGGTACTCCTGCTGGTCCAAAGATAGTATCACATGCTTTATGCCCAGCAAATACGAAGAGCAATAATAGAAATGCAAGCCTGCACCAAGTTCTTGGATATAGAAAGGAGGGACAATGATACAATCTTCTGTGGGGAGGGAGAGGGAGAAGATTTTGTTCTAAATAGTACAAGAATATCAGTGATTGTCAAATTCCTGAATAGCCAATATATTATTAAATAATCAAATAGAACTGCCAAGCCAGGTTCGACCCCCAGCATCCCATATGGTTCCCTGAGCACCACCAGGTATGGACCCCAAACCAGTGAACCAACCAACCAAACAAAAATAGCATGCTTTCAAGAAGAATCATAAGAAATGGAGTTGAGAAAACAGAGTAAAAAAATTCACGTGTAAGTTTAAAGATACTTAATGTATGAATTCTTAAAACTCTTTTAAGAACTATTTCTAGATTCTTGTGATTCTATGATGAACAAGTGAAATTTATTCCCATATGGATGTTATATTCTAGTGGGTGACACAGGCAATGAAATGAACAAAACTGTGAAGAAAATAAAACTGTTGACCACTAGAGGGAGTTCACTGCATTCTTTTTTTTTCCACTGCATTCCAAAGAGAAGCTGAAATTTTGTTGTTCTCTGCTGTTAAGTCCTAGGACAGATGACAGTTTCTCTTCCTAGTGTCCTTTTAAAAGTTGAGTCTTCTTCTTAATTTCCTACTTAGTAACTGATAAAAGAAAATATGGTCAAGAAATTCTAAGGGCCCATCTTTGGGTATTATATCTACAAAATCAGATATATTTTATCATTTAAATCTATTCTGCTTATTTAATTTTCTGCATTTGTTTAGCATCCTCATTTATCACTAGACTTTTGGTTATTTAAAAGAGGGATTACTACTGTGTTTTTCAGTCCTTGAAATAGCACCTGGTAGGTACTCAAAAACATTTGGGTGGGTGAATATAACCTAAGAAAATGCTGTTTTCTTTCTTCTTTTTTAAAATTGAATCACTGTGAGATATAGTTACAAAGCGTTCCTGATTGAGTTTCAATCACACAATGATTAAACATCCATCCCTCCACCAGTTTGCATTTTCTACCACCAATGTTTCCAGTATCCCTCCCACCACCCCCACCTCATCCCACCCCCTGCCTCTGTGGCAGACACCTTCTGCTTTCTCTCTACTTTTGGGCATTATGGTTTGCAATAAAGATACTGAGGGGCCTTCACATTTGGTCCTTAGTCTACTTTCAGCAAACATCTCCCATTATGAGTGATCCCTTCAGCCATCATTGACTTAGTGGTCACTTCTCCATCCCAACTGCCTTCTCCCCAGCACATGAGTTAGACTTCCAAACTGCAGAGTGATCCTCCTGGTCCTTGTCTCTACTGTTCTTGGGTGTTAGTCTCATCTTATGTTATTTTATATTCTACAATTGAGTGGAGTCATTCTATATCTGTCCCCCTCTTTCTGATTCATTTCACTTGCAAATGCTGTTTTCTTTGCCTCACTAGGGACTCTATTTAAGAGGTTGAGGTGGTAAAAGTTAATAAAAATCAGATGAGTTTGTCTTTATTTATTTATTAAAACTTAACTTTTTAATTGAGGCATTGTGTTTTACAGTACTCTTAGTGATGGTTTCATGTGTGCAGCATTTCAGCACCATACCCACCAACCAGAGTACCTCCTTCCCTCTACCAAGGTCTCAAAGGTCCTTCCCTCTAATTCCCCCAGCCCCCAACTCAATTCTTTGGAGCAGAATTTGTTTTTAAACCTTCAACTGTCCTTATAGTTTCTTATATAAAGAATCTTTCTCTCTATTTCCTCCATCCTACTCTTTCCCTTCCTTGTTGCATGGATGGGAGGTTGTACACACCTGGTTGTGTTGCTCTCAAAATTTCTGCTGTGATGCTTGCCAAGGTTCCCATATCTGGTTTTGTTACTCACTCCCACTGCTGTGATGCTCACCTCTTTGTGCCTCTTTGGTTGCCCATGGGGGTTGCCCTAACTCTCTAACCCCACCTCTCAGTTGAGGCACACAAATTATGGTTGAGGGGCCCAACACAGTTTGCTATGATGGCACATGTGTACTTTTCAGGGCCCACACTTTCCGCACTTGATCTTGGCCAACAGGCAGAGAAGTGATAGGCCCACACTTTCTGGATGTGCAGCTCATGCATATTTTCAGTTGTGATGCTTGCTGAGTGGCACAGAGATATCACAACCCTTTTTGTGACGTATTTATACACCTGCCTATGGTGAGGCTGGCAACTACTGGCAGTGCTAGAGATCACAGACAGCAATCAAACAGCAGAGCTTCCAGAATGCTACTCAGTGCATGAGAGGGACCAGAAATTTGGGCTCATGACAAAGTGCTTGAAGGGCAGGCACTTCAAAGCCCTGTGCTGTTCTCTGGGCCCCTGTACTATGTTTTTGTTTGCTTGTTTTTTGGGCCACATCCAGTTAGTACTCAGAGTTTACTCCTGGCTTGCTCAGGAGACCTTAGGGTATTCTGAGTGTTGAACCTTGTTGACCACATGCAAGGTAAGCGCCCTGTCATCTGTACTTCAACCTTCTGTATTTGTGAAGGCAAAACTGATGCCATGATAGCCTACAGCTAACATTAAGTCTCAACTAGGCCTCAGTTTCTGTTACCCTGAGGCAGAGCTTGCAGTTCCTGGTAGATTCCCAGTTGAGTAATGTGCCTAAATAACGAATTGGGCAGTTGGGTTTAGCCAGTCAGGAATGGTCACTGTACCCTTCTTAAAAACTGCTACTAACCATTGTCTAATTGCTGATTATTGTTGTAATAGGGCCGATGCTAAAAATAGACCAGTATATAAATTGCTTCTTAACTCTGAATCCTATATAAACTGCTTGTGATTTGGAGTTGGGGTCCTTGTCAAAACTCCACTGCATTGGATGAGACTTGGACCCTAGCTCGAGGTAGCAATGGCTCAAGCTAATAATAAAGTTCCTTTGCTTTTGCATTATTGTGTATGGACTTGGTCTCTTCACAACTGGGGATCCGAAACTTGGGCACAACATATTATGTTTTATAAGTTTCCCGGTCTAAAAGTCCTCAGTTGTGGAGGAGTGAGCTATATGTGTCCATTCATGGCAGGCATATTATCTCACACTCTGAATTCTGGGCCATATTTTATCCTCTTTTAAGTTGAACAAAAGATTAATTAATACACACAGTGGACAAATATTTAATGCTCAATAGAATTTAACTAATGTTAGACATGTTTTGTCATGTATAACTCTAGAAAAAAGGGTCCTAATTCTGGTGATGATGCAACGATGTGTGCATGAAAAGTATGATTAACAATATTGTAAGTCACGATATCCAAAAAGTGGTAAGAAAAGAAAAAGGGCCTTAACTATTCTTCACACTGAGTAGAGGACACAAGAAAGCTATCTGGAAGGGTGAGCTGGGACATGGTAAAGCTCTCAGATCTCAATCCCTGAACGTCCTGGTCTTGAGACCAGCATTATACTCTTGGGTCCTAGCACTGAACTACTAGTCCAGCTGGTTGAGTATCACAGGGTCCTCTGAGCACTGCTTAGGAGCCCCCCCCAAATAAAAATAAAGAAGAAGCTACTAGGGTATGGAATCTAAGGTGATTAGTGTATTATTTCCTACTTACTATCTAATTTATAGGTCTTAGAATAGAGACCTTTTGTTATATTTGTGAATAAACTACCATTTTCATTTTGACTGATATTGTAAAGTATTATAGGTAGTATTGTTATATTTTAGTTTCCAACTATTCATTGTTAGGATATGGAAATATAGGTTTATGTGTGTGTGTGTATTTCTATGTGTATAGTGTATACTGATCTTATGTCTTTTTGCTTTGCTTTGTTTTGGGATCATATATGGCAGTGCTGAAGGCTTACTCCTGACTCAGTGCTCAGGGCTTATGCCTGGCTCTCTTCTCAGGGATTACTTATGGCAAGCTCAGGGGACCATATGTGGTGTTGAGGATTGAACCTGGATTGGCCATGTGCAAGGAACCCGTTAACTATTGCTCCGCCCCTAAGAACTCTTTTCGTCACATACTTAACAGGCTCCTTGTATTAGTAATACTTAAAAGGTTCCAATAAAAATAAGTTCTGTGAAAACTATACTCAAAACTATACTCATAAAACTGGAGAGAGAAGCATTCCTGAGGCAGGTTTTAGGTTTATCTGGGGAAAGCAGAAGGGAATGTATAAATGCCCAAACAGATCAGTCTTTTTTTTAAAAAATTGAATCATTGTGAGATACAGCTGTTCATGGTTGAATTTCAGTCATAGAGTGTTCCAACACTCATTCCTCCACTAGTATACATATCCTACCACCAATGACTCCAGTTTTCCTCCACCACCCTCCCCCTTAACCTGGTTGTATGGCAGGCACTTTCCTTCTCTCTCTCTCTCTCTCTCTCTCTCTCTCTCTCTCTCTCTCTCTCTCTCTCTCTCTCTCTTCCTCTCCTTTTGGGCATTATGGTTTTCAATACAGATGCTGAGAGGTTATCATGTCCAAACAAATCGGTCTAATTGCATTGAAGCACCATAGGAGAGAATGACTGAGCTGTCTTAAAAAAAACTGCTATAGAGATATGATTTTAAAATTATGTATTAATTTTTAAGTATGAGTGATATCATTTTCCCGAAGCTTTCTCTAGAGATCACTTGTATCACTTGTATCACTTGTAGACCCATTGATCTTCGATTTGCTTGAGCGGGCGCCAGTAACATCTCCATTTGTCCCTGTCGAGAGCTAGTGTAGCCCAATGATACCTGCTCGCTCCAGGAAAAGAAAGAGCCTCAAATCGTTCACTCAAAGATTTGATGAAGAAATCTGACCATCTAGTTGGTGGGTGGCCACGAGGTCTTCTGACGTCCCGTGGAATTCAGTCTGTAATAGCTCTAGTCCAACGGTTGTCTATGAATTGCATTACATGACCGGCCCATCTGATTTTTGATGCCTTGGCAACGAGACAGCATCCCTGATTTTTTTTTTTTTTTTGCTTTTTGGGTCACACCCACCGATGCTCAGGGGTTACTTCTGGCTTTGCACTCAGGAATTACTCCTGGCGGTGCTTGGGGGGCCATATGGGGTGCCGGGGATTGAACCCCGGTCGGCCACGTGCAAGGCAAAAGCCTTACCCGCTGTGCTATCGCTCCGGCCCCGCATCCCTGATTTTTGACAGCCGATGGAGGTCAGAACTCCGGATTCCTTCTCTCACTTGTGTGAGACATGATATTCCCAGCATAGTTCTTTCGATTCCTTTTTGGGATACCCTAATAACATTCTCATCCTGCTTGCGTAGGGCCCAGACCTCTGAGGCATATGTTAGTGCAGGAAGAACGGTAGAATCGAAAAGATGTGCCCAGAGTTGGAGGTTCTTCGTTCTCTTAACCACCTCTTCGACGCTCTTGAAGGCATTCCACGCTGCTCTCTTCCTCCTGCACAGTTCTGGCACCAAGTCGTTCCTCATGTTGATTTCTCGACCCAGGTACACATAGCTGCTGCATTCAGAGATATTCATTCCATTGAGAGCAAATGGAGCTTCAGGGACCAGTTCGTTTTTCATGAACATCGCCTTGTTGAGATTCAGCTGCAATCCGACCTTTCCACGCTCGTGGTCAAAGTAGGCCAGCATTAGTGCCGCTTGATTAATGTTTGGTGTTATGAGAACAATGTCATCAGCAAAGCAGAGGTGGTTGTAATTGCCGACCATCTATCTTCACTCCATTCCTTCCCATTCCAGACCTCGCATGATGTTCTCGAGGGCGGCACTGAAGAGTTTCGGTGAAATGGTATCACGCTGCCGCACCCCTCTCTTTACATCAATGATCACTTCCTTGTAGAATGGTGAGATCCTGGTGGTGAATCCACAATACAGCTTGCAGAGGATTTTGATATACTGAGTTTGAACGCCCTGTTTGGCTAGGGCTTCGATGACCACCTCAGTCTCAACAGAATCGAAGGCCTTCTTTAAGTTGATGATTGTTAGACAGAGCGGCATCTTGAAATCTCTCGAAACTTCAATGAATTTGGTCACTGTGTGGATATGGTTTATTGTGCTGAATTCCCTTTGGAACCCGGCTTGCTCGCATGGTTGTCCTTCGTCTAGTGTTCTGTCTATTCTATTCAGGATGACACGAGTGAACAACTTGTAGACGACAGACAGCAGGCAGATTGGGTGATAGTTGCCGATGTTGTGAATGTCTCCCTTCCTGTACAACAGAATGGTCCTACTGGTTTTCCACGGAGATGGAACCTTGCATTCAGACAGGTAGTGTGTGAAGAGTCGGGCCAGTGTATTGATGAGTACTGGTGGCAGATTCTTCAGGTGTTCGGGTCTGACCTTGTCCGGACCAGGTGCTGTATGAGTCTTTACCAGTGAAATGGCCTGTTGGATTTCAGAAGGGAGAACATTGGGAACGACATATCCATCCTGCGGAATTTGGTATGTGGGCAGGTGGACATGGCCGTCAAAGAGATCCGAGTAGAAGTCGTGAATAATTTTCTCCATTCCTTTCTGGAGGACGTGATAGATCCATTGGGATGTCTGAGGGCAGTCATCTTGGTCTTGTAGTTGGCGAAGGACAGGCGAGCATTGCGAATACTTTTCCCGGCTTCTGCTGCACTGGCCAACACTGCTGCTCTTCTCTCTTTGAGGTCTTCCTTTATCGCATCTCTGCACAGCTTTGTGAGCTCGGACATTAGCTTGTGGTTGCCTGAGGCTCGAGCCAAACCATGTTGACGAATGAGCTCGAGAGTTTCTGAAGACAGGCATCTGTTTGTGGCTTTCTCACTCTTGGCATTCTTCGCACAGACACGGAGGTGCTGAACCAGTCAATCGTATTCCTCGTCAAAGTTGTCAAGGACGACATCTTCCCATGCTGCTCCAGTAGTGGCAAAGAGCTCCCAGTTGGTGGTCATTCTGGGAGTTGTCTTCTTAGACTAAAATTTTTCAGACTTTTCTCCCTGCTCTGTGAAGTAGAATTTTGTTCAAAGGAGACGTTGGTCTGATCCCGTTTGGAATTTTGGGACAACAGCGACATCGGTCAGGCAAAACCTTGATTGAATATGATGTGGTAAATTCGATTGTGGCGTTGGTGGTGTTGGTGTCCTTGTCAACACGAACTTGGCCATGAGCATCGATTCATTCGAACACCTAACAACTCGAATTGGACGATTACGCTTGAATAGATGTGGCTCACTGCCTGCAGTTTCTATCTTCGTCGTCTACACACCAACTTCCAATGAAGAAGAAATTGAGAGGTTCTACATGGAATTGCAGAAGTTCTATAAAGAATACCACACCTTCTACAAGATCATTGTTGGTGATTTTAATGCCAAGATAGGTTCAAGAAGGTCGCCCAAAGAACTCCACATTGGGACACATGGCCTAGAATGGAACGATCAGGGTGAGAGACTGTCTGAATTCATCATGTCGACCAAGACCATCCATGGTAACTCACAGTTCCAGAGGCCGAATCTAAATACTGGACATGGGAGTCTCCCGGGGGACAGTTCCACAATGAAATTGACCATATATATACATATACCCACAAAAATTAATTTATTAAATAATCATAGCTAAAAGCAATATATAAAAATTTATATATATAATTCTATGCAGTGCACAGAAAGCCCCCGGGTCAGTCCTGGCACTAACTTGTGAAAGATCCTAATGCTTCTGTGTCATGCCCAGAGGTGCTTGGGGGCCACGACTGCTACTTCTGAAGGTGCTCAGAACAGCATGCAGGTCCAGGACTTAAATTCAGGGTCTAACCATGCAAGGCATGTGCCCCAACACTTTCAACTCTCTCCCCATATCAAAAGCAAAATGTTTTCAAAAAATAAATGAATTATATCACTGTATGAACAAGAAATGAACAAGAAAAATCAATAGATAAAATATTCAGCCATGTAAAACAACTCACTTCCTAAAATTATCACTGAGAGACAGACTATGAAACTCAGACGACCAGGCATGACTCACTGTCCTGCTTGCCTCACTGTGTTTATTGAGAGATCAAGAAAACAAATCAACTGTGGAAGAGAAAAAGCCTCAAATTTTAAATCAAGTGTAGTAGGACTTCAGATATTTCTCCACCATATCAGTCTTATTCACACACACATACACACAGTATATATATATATATATGTATATATATATATATAACACTCCCCCTCCTCAATAAAAGCAGTCCTTTCACTTTTAGTTCCCCTTTTTCTTTATTCCTTTTAAATTTTTATTATCCTCCCCTTTTCTTCTCTTCATGATTGTTGTTGCGGACTGGGAGTCAAACACCTACTGCTTGTGATGCTCACACATTTCAGCTAACTGTTGTACTCTCTAGGAGGTCACACCAAGTTGCTCCTTATTCAGTAAGCCTCAGTGCTAACACACAGCTCTTCAGTTGTGTTGCTCACACACTGGCTATTGTGTCCAGAAGTTGCCCAAGGCACTGCCCATACACACAACAGAGCTGTCAGATATAGCCACCAGCATCATGATGACACTCAGAGGTACCAGGTACTGAACTCATGACTTTAAGTCTTAAAGGTAGATGCTTTAAACTAGACCATTTCCTAGGACACAGACTTAGTCAGAAAACTTCCTCTTCTTCATCCTGTGCTCTGTAGTTGCTCCACTCTTTTCCTCCATAGTTTCTTTTTCTGACATTGTAAGACTGGATAAGGTGTCTGTACTGTGTTGTCTTCACCATATATCTTCACCATAGCTTTCTTTTCTTTTCTTCTTTTTTTTCTTTTTGGGTCACACCCGGCACAGGGGTTACTCCTGGCTTTACTCAGGAATTACGCCTGGAGGTGCTCAGGGGACCATATGGGATGCCAAGAATTTAACCCAGGTTGGTTTTGTGCAAGGCAAAAGCCCTACCCACTGTGCTATCGCTCCAGCCCCCACCATACCATTTTTAAACAAATACCATGGAAACATATTTTTCAAATGTTATATAATTTCAAGTGTCATATTTATTCTTGTCTCCCCTCAAGCCTAATGTAGATGATACACAAACATCAGGTACTCCAAATATACCAGTAACTAAACACATGAGCCTCCATCCAACAGGTCCCCAAATTAAAATTTCCTTATTATATCAACTGCTTTGTTCGTTGTCAAAATAAACAGTACAGTTTTAGGAAGTTCCATAAAAGGGACTCAGAAACAGGAAGAACCTGCACTCATCAGTTCATCTGAACCTGCTGCCTTGTTCTTGCTAGAGAACAGGACATGCCTCAAGCTCTGGGTCCCTCAATCATTTCCTTCATAAAACTGCCCAGCAATTAACCAGAACATGCTTGACTCCCAGCATACATTTCATGTTTTAAGTAGGAAATAGTGAAGGTATCTTGCAAATATTTCAACTATAATTCTATGTATGTTCAAGGATTTTCACTTGAAAGAAAACTGTATTTCCACCTGAGGATCCATTTCTTATTGAATGTGACTAGCACAGGCTGACAGATAAGTGGAATGTACAGACTAGCTTTGCTTTCTTGAGTGTAATGAATTAGTGCTCAGTAGCTTGAATCCCCACCACCACCACGCACATACACACACAAAAGGGATGCAGAATTACTCTTCCCATTTTGCTCTTTATCAAATCTTCCCGACTCATGTGACCATAATACAAATAAAAAATAGAGACCAAAGGACCATTTCAACATGAAATCATCATGAAGAAAGGAAAGATTAGACGAGATGAATAATAGAAACTGAGGGAAAGGAATCGTCTTCAGTTTCAAATTCAGCAAAAAGTCATCAGCGGTAGAAATAAAGTTTGTATCTCTAGAGAAGATTGGACATGGGAGTCTCCCGGTGGACAGTACCACAATGAAATTGACCACATCATATTCAATGGAAGGTTTTGCCTGACCGATGTCGCTGTTGTCCCAAAATTCCAAAGTGGATCGGACCACCGTCTCCTTCGTGCAAAATTCTACTTCACAGAGCGGGGAGAAAAGTCTGCAAAATTTAAGTCTAAGAAGACAACTCCCAGAATGACCACCAACTGGGAGCTCTTTGCCACTACTGCAGCAACGTGGGAAGATGCCGTCCTTGACAACATTGACGAGGAATATGATCGACTGGTTCAGCACCTCCGTGTCTGTGCGAAGAATGCCAAGAGTGAGAAAGCCACAAACAGACCACCTGTCTTCAGAAACTCTCAAGCTCATTCGTCAACATGGTTTGGCACGAGCCTCAGGCAACCACAAGCTAATGTCCGAGCTCACAAAGCTGTGCAGAGATGCGATAAAGGAAGACCTCAAAGAGAGAAGAGCAGCAGTGTTGGCCAGTGCAGCAGAAGCCGGGAAAAGTATTCGCAATGCTTGCCTGTCCTTTGCCAACTACAAGACCAAGATGACTGCCCTCAGACATCCCAATGGATCTATCACGTCCTCCAGAAAGGAATGGAGAGGATTATTCACGACTTCTACTCGGATCTCTTTGACGGCCATGTCCACCTGCCCACATACCAAATTCTGCAGGATGGATATGTCGTTCCCAATGTTCTCCCTTCTGAAATCCGACACGCCATTTCACTGGTAAAGACTCATACAGCACCTGGTCCGGACAAGGTCAGACCCGAACACCTGAAGAATCTGCCACCAGTACTCATCAATACACTGACCCGACTCTTCACACGCTACCTGTCTGAATGCAAGGTTCCATCTCCGTGGAAAACCAGTAGGACCATTCTGTTGTACAGGAAGGGAGACATTCACAACATCGGCAACTATCACCCAATCTGCCTGCTGTCTGTCGTCTACAAGTTGTTCACTCGTGTCATCCTGAATAGAATAGACAGAACACTAGACGAAGGACAACCATGCGAGCAAGCCGGGTTCCAAAGGGAATTCAGCACAATAAACCATATCCACACAGTGACCAAATTCATTGAAGTTTCGAGAGATTTCAAGATGCCGCTCTGTCTAACAATCATCAACTTAAAGAAGGCCTTCGATTCTGTTGAGACTGAGGTGGTCATCGAAGCCCTAGCCAAACAGGGCGTTCAAACTCAGTATATCAAAATCCTCTGCAAGCTGTATTGTATTTTCACCACCAGGATCTCACCATTCTACAAGGAAGTGATCATTGATGTAAAGAGAGGGGTGCGGCAGCGTGATACCATTTCACCGAAACTCTTCAGTGCCGCCCTCGAGAACATCATGCGAAGTCTGGAATGGGAAGGAATGGAGTGAAGATAGATGGTCGGCAATTACAACCACCTCTGCTTTGCTGATGACATTGTTCTCATAACACCAAACATTAATCAAGCGGCACTAATGCTGGCCTACTTTGACCACGAGCGTGGAAAGGTCGGATTGCAGCTGAATCTCAACAAGGCGATGTTCATGAAAAACGAACTGGTCCCTGAAGCTCCATTTGCTCTCAATGGAATGAATATCTCTGAATGCAGCAGCTATGTGTACCTGGGTCGAGAAATCAACATGAGGAACGACTTGGTGCCAGAACTGTGCAGGAGGAAGAGAGCAGCGTGGAATGCCTTCAAGAGCGTCGAAGAGGTGGTTAAGAGAACGAAGAACCTCCAACTCTGGGCACATCTTTTCGATTCTACCGTTCTTCCTGCACTAACATATGCCTCAGAGACCTGGGCCCTAGGCAAACAGGATGAGAATGCTATTAGGGTATATCAAGAGGAATAGAAAGAGCTATGCTAGGAATATCATGTCTCACTCAAGTGAGAGAAGGAATCCTGATTTCTGACCTCCATTGATGGTCAAAAATCAGGGATGCTTTTTCGTGTGCCAAGGCATCGAAAATCAGATGGGCCGGTCATGTAATGCGATTCAGAGATGACCGCTGAACTAGAGCTGTTATCGACTGGATTCCACGGGACGTCAGAAGACCTCATGGCTGCCCACCAAATCGATGGTCAGATTTCTTCGTCAAATCCCTGGATGAACGATTTGAGTCTCTTCCTGTTCCTGGAGTAAGCAGATATCCTTGGGCTGCACTAGTACTCGACAGGGACAAATAGAGATGTTACTGGCGCCCACTGGAGCAAATCATAGATCAATGGGACTACAAGTGATACAAGTGATATGTATCTATATTTATATATATCAAACATTGCTTTTATAATAGAGTAGCAAAAATATTTTGTTCCATATTTATTTTTATTAAAACTTTTTTTTCCCATGAACCTTTAATTGAGCTTATTAATGGTCTCTTAAGTTTATTGCACATTGATAGCACTGTTGTTTTGAAGGTTTCCTTGGGTACTTTTGAAAGTTATGTTGTGTTTGAAGCTCTTCCTGGGATTTTATCTCTATCCATCAAAGCAACCTAATCTTCCAGTTTTTTCATTGCACCTGGTGTTATGTGAGGACCAAAAGTGGTGATCTGAGTCTGAGTTGGTCTGAGGAATTATGAGGTGTTTAGATTTGCAAAGTGAGCAGGTGGTTGGACTCGGAGTTGTGTTCATGTGAATGACAGCTGGGGATTTTGTGATTGCCATTGCTCTGTAGCTGTTATAACACCTAAATAAAGTTGATTTGGGCTCCATCACAGAGTTTATAGTTCATAATGCTTGGAAACTGATGTGCAGTTAAAGGTTGACCTTCAGGAGGACTGGTCCATGGTAGGAAGCTTGCCACAAGTGAAGGGAGCATGCAGTTAGGACAGAGAAGGGACCCCTGTGATAGTCTTAGTTGGAAGTGATCATTCTGGATAAGAAGTATTATCCCCAAGGAAATTGGAGATATTTGTAGCAAAAAATGTACACTAGTGATGAACAGCTTTGTACCTGTGTATCTTATGGTGATTCAATTGAAAATAACTTAAAATTAAAAAAAAAAATTTTTAAAAGTCCAGCCTGGTTGAACAGTAAATGGAGATTAAAGTCACATGTACCCAGTAACAGCTATTCAGTAAGCTGATCTTCATAGCTCCTGGAGAATATTTGCATTTACTAGTTCATGTTCAGGAAGAGCTGCTCTCAGCCATGTTCTTATGGACAAGGTTTACTCGGGGAGTGTCTTCTACCATCTGTTGCCTGGGGCAACAGCACCCGTTCTGTGGTGACTCCTGTCAGCTCTCCCCATAAACGATCAGCATTACAGTGCAGAAGAGATGGTTCAAGCTTAGGTCTAGTCATGCAGCACAGGGTCTGGTCTGACCCATTGTTGGGGCCATCAGACTGTGGTGCCAGAGAGAAATATGGGCCTCATACTTACCAGGTATGGACTTCATTTCTTTTTAAATTTATTAAATATTTATTTATTTATTTATTAGTGAATCACCATGAGGGTACAGTAACAGATTTACACATTTTCATTCTTGTGTTTCCCTCATACAATGTTCGAGCACCCCTTCCTCTACCAATGTCCATTCTCTACCACCTGTGAACCCAGTATCCCTCCCACCTCCCAATCCCATCCCCTCCCCTCGGCTCCCCTCCCTGCCTCTGTGGCAGGGCATTCCCTTGGGTGTTGTGGATCGCAATTGAGGTATTGAGTGGCCATCATGTTCAATCTATAGTCTACTTTCAGCATGCATCTCCCCTCCCGAGTGGGTCCTCCAACGAGAGCTTACTTGATGTTCCCTTCTCTATCTGAACTGCCTTTTCCCCCAGCATGTGAGGCCAGCTTCCAAGTCATAGAGCCAACCTCCTGGTACTTATTTCTACTATTCTTCTGTGTTAGTCTCCTACTCCGTTATTTTATATTCCACAGATGAGTGCAATCTTTCTATGTCTGTCTCTCTCTTTCTGACTCATATCACTTAGCATGATACTTTCCATGTTGATCCACTTATATGCAAAATTAATGACTTCATCTTTTCTAACAGCTGCATAGTAATCCATTGTATAGATGTACCAAAGTTTCTTTAACCAGTCATCTGTTCTTGGGCATTTGGGTTTTTTCCAGATTCTGGTTATTGTAAACAGTGCTGAGATGAACATATAAGTGCAAATGTCATTTTGACTATACTCTTTTGCTTCTTCCGGACACATTCCCAGAAGTGGTATTTCTGGGTCGAATGGGAGCTAAATTTCTAATTTTTTGAGAAGCGTCCATATTGTTTTCCAGAAGGGCTGAACCAGTCAGCATTCCCACCAACAGTGTAGAAGGGTCCCTTTCTCCCCACATCCCCTCCAACAGCAGTTACTTTTGTTCTTTTGGATGTGTGCCATTCTCTGTGGTGTGAGGTGGTATCTCATGATGTTTTGATCTGCATCTCCCTGATGATTAGTGATGCAGAGCATTTTTTCATGTGCCTTTTGGCCATTCATATCTCTTCTTTGGAAAAGTTTCTGTTCATTTCTTCGCCCCATTTTCTGATGGGGTTGGATTTTTTCTTTTTGTAGAGTTCAACCAGTGCTTTATATACCCTTGATATCAACCCCTTATCAGAGGGGTATTGGGTGAATATACTTTCCCATTCTGTAGATTGTCTTTGTATTCTGGTCACTGTATCTTTTGCGATGCAGAAGCTTCTTAGTTTAATATAGTCCCATTTGTTTATCTCTGTTTCTACTTGATTGCTTAGTTCCATGTCATCTTTGAAGATACCTTTAGCTTCAATATCGTGGAGAGTTTTGCTGACCTTGTCTTCAATGTACCTTATGGATTGTGATCTGATGTTGAGGTCTTTAATCCATTTTGATCTGACTTTTGTGCATGGTGCCAGGTCGAGATCTAAGCCCATTCTTTTGCATGTGGTTGTCCAGTTGTGCCAGTACCATTTGTTAAAGAGGCTTTCCTTGCTTCACTTCACATTTCTTGCTCCCTTATCAAAGATTAGATGATCATATATTTGGGGTTGTGTGTAGGGATATTCCACTCTGCTCTATTGGTCTGCAGCTCTGCCTTTGTTCCAGTACCATGCTGTTTTAATTGTTACCGCTTTGTAGTAAAGTTTAAGGTTTGGGAGAGTGATGCCTCCCATCATCTTTTTCCCGAGAATTGTTTTAGCTATCCGTGGGCGTTTGTTGTTCTATATGAATTTTAGGATTGCTTGATCCATTTCTTTGAAGAATGCCATGGGTATCCTTATAGGGATCGCATTGAATCTGTATAATGCTTTGGGGAGTATTGCCATTTTGACAATGTTGATTCTCCCTATCCATGAGCAGGGCATATGTTTCCATTTCCTCATGTCCTCTTTTATTTCATGGAGTAGCGTTTTATAGTTTTCTTTGTAGAGGTCCTTTATTTCCTTGGTAAGCTGATTCCAAGGTACTTGATTTTCTGGGGCACGATTGTGAATGGGATTGCTTTTTTCATGTCCCTTTCCTCTGACTCATTGTTTGCATATAGGAAAGACATGGATTTTTGGGTATTGATTTTATAGCCTGCGACTTTACTGTATAAGTCTATTGTTTCTAAGAGTTTCTTAGTAGAGGTTTTAGGCTTCTATGGATATAGTATTATATCGTCTGCAAATAGTGAGAGTTTGATTTTTTCCTTTCTTATCTGGATACTCTTAATGTCTTTTTCTTGCCTAACAGCTATTGCAAGTACTTCCAGTACTATGTTGAATAGAAGTGGTGAGAGTGGGCATCCTTGTCTTGTCCCTGATCTTAGAGCAAAGGCCCTTATTTATTCTCCATTGAGGATAATGCTTGCCATGGGTTTGTGGTAGATGGCTTTGAGTATCTTGAGGAAAGTTCCTCCAAACCCCATTTTGGTGAGAGTTTTCATCATAAACAGATATTGGATCTTGTCAGATGCTTTCTCTGCATCTATTGATATGATCATATGGTTTTTATCTTTATTTTTGTTGATATGATGGATTATGTTGATTGATTTCCAACATAATTTCCGAATGTTAAACCATCCTTGCATCCTCGGGATGAATCCCACTTGGTCATGGTGTACGATCTTTTTGATGAGTTGTTGGATTCTATTTGGTAATATTTTGTTGAGGATCTTCGCATCAGTGTTCATCACAGATATTAGTCTGTAATTTTCTTTGTTAGTGTTGTCTTTGTTTGCTTTTGGTATTAGGGAGGTATGTGCCTCATAGAATCTGTTTGGGAGAGTTCCTGTTTTTTCAATTTCCTGGAAAAACTTGAGGAGAACTGGCAGCAGGTCGTTCGCCAGTGAATCCTTCTGGACCTGAGCTTTTGTTTTTGGGGAGACTTTTGATTACATTTTCAATTTCCTTGATATTATTGGGTCTATTCAAGTATTCCAGGTCTTCTTGGTTCAGTCTTGGGAGACTGTAGGAATCAAGGAATTCATCCATTTCTTTTAGGTTCTCTTGTTTCATGGCATGCAGACCTTCAAAGTAGTCCCTGATGATCTTTTGAATCTCATTGGTTTCTGTTGTGGTGTCCTTCTTTTCATTTCTGATTCGGTTTATTAAGGTTCTCGCTCTCTCTTTCTTTGTGAGTCTTGCTAGTTGTTTGTCAATCTTGTTTATTTTCTCAAAGAACCAGCTCTCAGTTTCATTGACCTTTTGGATTGTTTTCTGAATTTCCATGTCATTAATTTCTGCTCTAATTTTTATTGTTTCTTTCCTTCAGTCTGGTTTGTGTTCCTTTTTCTGGTCCTTTTCTAAGATCTTGGACTTCACTTCTTTAAGCTATTCTGTCACTGTCACTGTCATTCCGTTGCTCATCAATTTGCTCAAGTGGGCACCAGTAATGTCTGCATTGTGAGACTTGTTACTGTTTTGGGCATATCGAATATGCCACAGGTAGCTTGCCAGGCTCTGCTGTGGGGGTGGGATACTCTCGGTAGCTTGCCAGGCTCTCTGAGAGGGACAGAGGAATTGAACCCGGGTCAGCCGCGTGCAAGACAAATGCCCTACCCACTGTGCTACCGCTCCAGTCCCTTTAAGCTACTATTATAAATAATTTTTATAGTTTATTTTTTATTTCTTTATTTTAACTAATTAAATCATTAGTATACTTTTATTTATAACAGGACCTTATATTACTTGCTAGTCACTTTTATTCCTCAAAACATTTTTTTTACGTAAATAACATATAGCATTAGGAACTATCATGCCTAATAGTGCTGTTCCAATACCAATCAACTTATAATTTCCAGGTAGTCCTCCTATTAACATAGTACCAAATGTAGTAAGTATTCCTGAAATTATTTTAGTCCAATTACTTTCAGTGCTTGAAATTTTTTCTTTTACTTGATTTATAATTTCATTCATTGCTTCAAACTTATCTTTAAATCCTTCGGTACGTAGTTTTTCTTGGTGCTGTAAAAGAGAGAAATTTTCTTTTAAACAATCCAATTATCATTTAACAATTGTAATAAGTAAGATTGTGTCTTCTATTACTATTACTTTAGGTGTTTTCTGATAAATTTCTATAATATTTCCATGTTTGGTCCTTAAGTAATAGAAAAATCCAAACTTTATTGCAACTATGATCACTTAGTACCATCACACTGAGGGTGGGAAACAGTTGTGGGTGGATCAGACGTGACACTATCCAGCCCAGTATATGTTTCATCTTTGAGCATACATGTGGAAGGACGGAGGTTCGGTTCTAAGTATTTCTACATTTAACTCAAGAAACATAGTCATACATGAAACAAAAAATGGAAATTTAACTCGCAGTAATGCACTAGTTATCAAGCCTCAAGTTGGAACAAAGGAGGCATTTTTTTTCTAGCAGTATAAATTAATCAGGAGTATCTGGAAACAAGCAAATTTGATAGTTTTTGCACCCCATATTTTATTTTATATACAATGTGATAATTTCAAGACCAGGGCTTGTTGGAGTTCCTGCTGGTGCAGCTTCTGAGCTACCTGACCTGAGTGTGATGTCGCTCCAAGGTTCCTAGAGACAATGACTTCAGATATTAAGTCCAGACAATGGCAACCGACCGATGCCAGGGGGCCTAAATCTCCCCTGAGTATAGTAGCACTGTAGCACTATTGTCCAGTTGTTCTTCGATTTGCTTGTGTGGGCACTGGTAACATCCCCATTGTGAGACTTTGTGTTACTGTTTTTGGCATATCAAATACCCATGGGTAGCTTGCCGGGCTCCGCCCTGCGGGTGGGATACTCTCCGTAGCTTGCTGGGAGGGATGGAGGAATCAAACCCGGGTTGGCTGAGTGTAAAGCATACGCCCTACCCGCTGTGCTATCGCTCCAGCATATAGTATAGGTTGATGATTCACCTTTGACTGGGCTTGGAGACACTATTGCTCTTGGAAACCTTTAAGGAGAGTAAGCTTTGTTTCTGTTTAGAGACTCTGAGTTTGTGTCCCTTGAAATTATATGTTACCATGCAACCACTGATCTTCCCTTTTGCCTCCCCTTAATTTTGCCTCTGTATAATCATTGCTTGGCCTGAATAAACTTGTCAGTTGGTCACCAATCAATAATCTGCTCTTTTGGCTCCCAGGCAGTAGCTTGCATTTGTGTCTATGGTCTTAGACTGTGTTGGAATCAGCCAGTAGCTCAAAGGTGCCGGGCACCATGAGACAGTGACAAGTGATATCATTAAAAAAATATTTATACCATGTATTCTAAGGATTCAAGGACCCAGGCCCTATTCACTTGGGTCCACAATGGAACCCTTGTAATAAACAGTCATCTAGGAGCTTTGGTGATGGTTATAATGACTAAAGTGAAATGTTACAGAAAAAGTGGTTCATTATGATTTAGTAATGGATTTTAGTACTATCCAGATTTATTCTGTTTCAGCAAATCATGTGCCCTTGGACTTCTCAATGTGATACCGTATAGCTTCCTTCCTTCTCACTCCTTCCCTCCTTCCCTCCCTGCTTCTCACGCTCTCTCTCCTGTCCTTCCTTCCTTCCTTCCTCCCTCCCTCCCTCCCTCCCTCCCTCCCTCCCTTCCTTCCTTCCTTCCTTCCTTCCTTCCTCCCTCCCTCCCTCCCTCCCTCCCTCCCTCCCTCCCTCCCTTCCTTCCTTCCTTCCTTCCTTCCTTCCTTCCTTCCTTCCTTCCTTCCTTCCTTCCTTCCTTCCTTCCTTCCTTCCTTCCTACCTTCCTTCCTACCTTCCTTCCTCCCTCCATCGCTCCTCTTTTCCTTCTTTCTTTCTTTCTTTCTTTCTTTCTTTCTTTCTTTCTTTCTTTCTTTCTTTCTTTCTTTCTTTCTTTCTTTTCTTTCTTTCTTTCTTTCTTTTCTTTCTTTCTTTCTTTCTTTCTTCCTTCCCTTCCTTCCTTCCTTCCTTCCTTCCTTCCTTCCTTCCTTCCTTCCTTCCTTCCTTCCTTCCTTCCTTCCTTCCTTCCTTCCTTCTTTCTTTCTTTCTTTCTTTCTCTCTCTCTTTCTTTCTCTCTCTTTCTTTCTCTCCCTCCCTCCCTCCCTCCCTTCCTTCCTTCCTTCCTTCCTTCCTTCCTTCCTTCCTTCCTTCCTTCCTTCCTTCCTTCCTTCCTTCCTTCCTTCCTTTCTTTCTTTCTTTCTTTCTTTCTTTCTTTCTTTCTTTCTTTCTTTCTTTCTTTCTTTCTTTCTTTCCCACATCCTCAATGGTAAGGAGCTACTCAGGTCTATGAACTCAGGACTCACTCTTGGCAATACTTCGGACTGTATGGATGCCCAGTATTAAACCCAGGTTGGCTGCATACAAGGCGTGCACCCTACATGCTGTACAGTTGCTCCAGCCCCTGTTCTTTCTTTTTGAGGAACTAGAGTATATCCATCAGTTACTACCCAGGGCCAATCAAAAGTTACCTTCTGAACGTGTTCCAGAATTGTATACCACTCTCCCAACTTGATTTCCATTTCTTCCTCCAGTTTATTCTTCAGTTGGATTATGTTTTCATTCAGAGTTTTTATTTGAGTCTCTATTTCTTGCTCCTGCATTTTATTTCTATTTCTCTCCAGCTCCATTTTCCTCTCAGATGCTTGATTCTGGGCCTGTAAAGCTGTTTAACAATTATTTTACAGAGAGGAAAAAACACAGAACCAAAAAACCAATTATGTAAGTTGAACTCTTCCAAGCTCAAAGATTTAAACATGACTAAAAAGATTTTACAGACCATTTAAAAATGGCAAAAAGGTACCTCTGAATTCTTAATTTACCCACATCAGCAAAACGTGTATTAGAATATGAATGAAATTCACTCTTTTGCTGTATTAATAGCTAAATCTTCCATAGCTTTTCAGATTAAGCATAGTGTTGTACAGAAAGAGGAAACTTCTTGTTTAAGGATGGTTTTGCTCTCACGCTTGTCAAAGAGCTCTTCAGTGACTCACCCCCCCATTTGTGCGTTCACCTCTCCCTTGTACCTGCTATGCGTTTCTCTTCTTTGGTGAGAGATTTGTCCGCTTGAAGTATGGCTTGCTCTGTTGATTCTTGAGATTGCAAGAAGCTCTGGAGGACCTCCATTGACTAAAAAAGAAAATAAAACAAGAAGCAAAGACTAGTCAAACCTCCAAGAGCAAGTCTCTTGATGGGTGGCATTACTGTTCAGTTAAACCAAAAATTCTTCATTCTTACGTGGTTCCACAGTGGTTCCTTTTCTTCAGTTGCCACAATATAAAAACCTCTCTAAGGACTCACAAATTTTTTTTTATTGATTTATTTTATTCTTTAGTGAATCACCATGAGGGTACAGATACAGATTCACACATTTTCGAGCTTGTTTTTCCCTCATACAATGTTTGCAAACACATCCCTCCACCAGTGCCCATTCTCCACCACCAATAAACCCAGTATCCCTCCCACCCCCCAATACCATCTGCCCCCCACCCCACCCTGCCTCTGTGGCAGGGTATTCCCTTTTGTTCTCTCTCTCCAATTAGGTGTTGTGGTTTGCAATAGGGGTATTGAGTGGCCATTGTGTTCAGTCTCTAGTCTACTTTCAGCACAAATCTCCCTTCCTGAGAAAGATCTCCAACCACATTTTACTTGTGTTCCCTTCTCTATCTGAGCTGCCTTTTTCCCCAGCATGAGGACTCACAAAATTTTCTAAAGCATTATCTTTCTTGGTATACCAGTTTCTTCTCCTAAAATTGTTGCCATCTCTCAACTTTGTTTATAAACACCCTATTTATGTGTTTATAGAAATCTTCCTTCTTATAAACATAGCTGCATCATTGTTTGCTTTATTTTTGCATTCTTTTTCAATCCTTTCTTTTGCAGGGTATTGGTATCATTAATTGATACTTCAACTTGTAGTTCTTTTAGAAAGATTTTTAAACTCAACAGAAAGCTGAATTTTAAATGATTTTCAGGTATTGAGTATCCTTATTATTTCTACAACTTGATGGCTCTGTGATCTTGGAAACATTAATTTTTTTTTTTTTTTGGTTTTTGGGTCACACCCGGCGATGCACAGGGGTTACTCCTGGCTCTTCACTCAGGAATTACCCCTGGCATTACTCAGGGGACCATATGGGATGCTGGGATTAGAACCCGGGTCGGCCGCGTGCAAGGCAAACACCCTACCCGCTGTGCTATCGCTCCAGCCCGGAAACATTAATTTTTTTTACATTACACTTCTTAGTTGTAAAGGAATAAAAGAAATAATATTATTTAAAAAAATAATTGGTTACCAATACACAACACATAACACTTTTTAGTTAGGAAAAGACTACTTAATAAATGTCAGGTATTGTCAATATTGCTTCTGCCAGCACCATAATAATCATGATAACCATGATAATGTTTGCTTTAATAATAAACATTATCCTTTTGTATCTAATTGAATACTTTTGGTCCTCTTCAGGTAAAAATCTTAAACTTCTTCAATTTTTAAACAATTCTAAGCACTGTAATTACAAAAAAGTTAATGATAAAATTTCATGAATACTATGTAAATAACAATCCAGCTTTATTACTTCATGACTAATCTTGGAAGCGATTAATCAAGCCACTAAAAGTCATGGGTTTATTAATATTTGAACAGAGAACTCGGGTTCTCTCAGGAGGGGGTTGGGGTGACTCCATGCCCTGCATCAGCCTCGTAGTTGCATCTACACCCCACAGCTGATGCCATGCAAACAGCCCAACTTCAATGCTTCACAACTAATCTCTATAGAGATGCCATTCAATGAAACTCCAAGGTACACCAGTTTTGGGGCTGACAACTATGGGATCTTCTTGGAATATGGGTGGACAACCTCCCTTGCCAATTTCTGGAAGTCTCAGCAGGGACCTCCACATCCCATAATCTCCACCATATAAACAATGCTCAGCTTTACAGCTTCATTACTAATCTTGGAAGAGATGCTAAGCCAATGCAACTCAAAGGCACCCTGGTCTTCAGGCTTAAAACTATGTCCCCACACCCACCCTGAGCGGAAATACTGAGATCACCCCAGTCCTATAGATTTTGGAGTTCATGGAGTGCATGGTTTTATATACAGCCATGCAACACCTCCAAATTCCATGATACAGCAACCTAGTAGGAACACAGCAAATCAGACTTGAAAGTAGCATAGAAGTCAGCTAAATGCAATAAACAAAAAACAGTAACAGAAAGCTCACCTAGTAACAAAAAGCTCAGTAAACCTTCAGAAAATGATTTTAATAACCCCACTATTATAACAATTTTCACAAAGTTTCTTTTCTGAAGCAGTTTTTAAAAATTCCATATGCCATTTTGTTGTAACAAGCAATATAAAATAATTTGTTTTGTGCCTGTTAAAGGGGCAAGCTTTAGGGGTGAGTGGGAAACTGGGGCAATGGTGGAGGGAAGATCACACTGATGGTGAGATTAGTGTGAGGACACTAAATGCTCAAAACAACTGTATCATAAACAACTCTGCAAACCAGTGTTTAGATAATGTTTAAATAACATTTTAATGGGCTGGAGCAATAGCACAGCGGTAGTGTGTTTGCCTTGCACATTGCTGACCCAGGTTCGATTCCTCCGCCCCTCTTTGAGGACCTGGCAAGCCACCCAGAGTATCTCGCCGGCACGGCAGAGCCTAGCAAGCTACCCGTAGCATATTTGATATGCCAAAGTCAGTAACAAGTCTCAAGATGGAGGCGTTACTGGTGTCTGCTTGAGCAATTCAATGAGCAACTGTCATCCGTTGCTTATTGATTTGCTCGAGCAGGCACCGGTAATGTCTGCATTGTGAGACTTGTTGTTACAGTTTTTGGCATACCAAATATGCCATGGGTAGCTTGCCGGGCTCTGCTGTGTGGGTGGGATACTCTTGGTAGCTTGTCAGGCTCTCTGAGAGGGACAGAGAAATCAAAAATCGAAACTGGGTTGGCCGTGTGCAGGACAAATGCCCTATCGCTCCGGTCCAAATAACATTTTAATAAAAACATTTTTTACAACAATGTTTCAATAACATTTTAACCATTTAAACAATATTTAAAAATAAATAAAATAATAAAAAATACAGTGTTCTAACATCACACTCTCCACCAAAATGTCCCTCTGTCAACCAAATGCCTCTACCATGGTATGTTCATGTTTGTAGTCCAGTTCTAAAGCTCTGTTATCTGGGGCTGGAGCGGTAGCACAGAGGGTAAGGCATTTGCCTTGCAAGCGGCTGACTCGGGTTCGATTCCCAGCATCCCATATGGTCCCCTGAGTACCACCAGGGGTGATTCCTGAATGCAGAGCCAGGAGTAACCCCTGTGCATTGCCAGGTGTGACTCAAAAAGCAAAATAAATAAATAAATAAGGCTCTGTTATCTTTGAATAACCATTTGTTATTTGACTCCCTATTTTTTCTTTATACCCTACATATGATGAGGTGATTCTGGATAATTATAATTTATTAATTATAATTTTGTTCTTAAACTATGTATCTTCAAACAAAATGTGATTGAACTATTTTCTCATTCAAAGTTCTAGTCTCATCTAGTGTCCTAATAATAAATCTTAGACTTGGAATAAAATTTCCAGTGTAGTCAAGAGTAAATGACTCTGTATTTTAAAAATGTAAAACAACATAAATAAATTATTATGTTCTTTCTCTTTGTTATGATCTTATGTTCTTGATTATCAAAATAAATAACAAAGACCTGCTGACTCCTCTCTACTCTCTTTCCCACTTCCATTTTTTACATACCTTAACTCCTTTCTTGGGTACCAATGCATAGTCCTGTTCAACCTTGTTCTTTTCTGCTAAGTAGAGTTTGTGTCCTCCAGGTACAGAGAAAACTCCTTTTGAAATACTTTCCTCCAGAGTTTTTGAAATCTTTCTAAGTTCATCCTGGCAGTATTTGAGAGATGCCTCCTCATTTTGTCGCAAGAAGTCATCTTTTTTCCCCTCTATAAAAGCCTGCCAGGAAGATGCGGAGAAATAGAATGGAAATAATCTGTTAGAAGGGAAAGTCCCATTCTAATTTTCTTGGAAAAATCAAACTGATTACTAACAGAGAAGTGTAACGGACTGTTAATAGAATTCTTGCTTTAGTATGTTATGACAAAAGTGTGTCTGAAGTTTGAAAATTTCTTTATTGTTAATTTGTTGTTTTTATTACTATAGGTAACACGTTGAGAATTGTATTAGCATTTGTGATCTTGATGTACAGTTATCACACCTCACCACCATCAAAACTCCTCAAACCCTCCACCAATGATCTATATAATTTCTAGTCCAGATCATCACTTACCTACACCCTCAGTTTGGTCATTTATTTTTTATAATTTAAGACTAAAAAATAATTCATTGAATCACTGTAAATCATTAAAATTCAGTGTATTACAAAGTTACCCAGTTGTCCAGTTACATTTTTAAAATGATGCTTATATTTTTGGGTATATTTAGTAATCCCAGGCTAAGGGTTCATAAATTTTTCTTTTTGGGTCACACCCGGCGATGCTTAGGACTGACTCCTGGCTCTGCACTCAGGAATCACTCCTGGCGGTGCTTGGGGAACCATATGGGATGCGGGGAATCGAACCCGGGTCGGCCTCATGCAAGGCAAACGCCCTACCTGCTGTACTATCGCTCCAGCCCCTCATAAACTTTTAATAGTATTTATTTCCATGTTTTATTTATCTACATATCAAAGATCAGTGAGGTCATCTGGCATTTGTCCTCACCCTCTAAGTGACTTATTTTACTAATATCACACCTTCCAGTTCTATCCAAGTTGTAGTAAACGATATGATTTCATATTTTCTTATAGCTTCATATTGTGTATCTGGGCTGGAGCAATAGCACAGCGGTTGGGCTTTCGCCTTTCATGCAGTCAACCCAAGTTTGATTCCTCCGCCCCTCTCAGAGAGCCCGGCAAGCTACCGAGAGTATCAAGCCCTCGAGACAGAGCCTGGCAAGCTACCTGTGCATATTGGATATACCAAAAACAGTAACAAAAAAGTCTCTCAATGAGAGACGTTACTGCTGCCCGCTTGAACAAATCGATGAACAACGGGATGACAGTGACAGTGACAGTGATTTTGTATCGAGACACTACAATTCCTTTGTTAGGCATTTGGGTTGTTTCCATATCCTGGCTATTGTACTATGTGATTCACTATGTATATATATATTTTGAATTAATAATCTTGTGAGGTAGATGTCAAAAAGAAGAATCACTGGTCAGATGGAAGCTTTTTTTACTTTATTTGGGAAATATCCATACTGTTTCCCATAGATATTATAGAAAAGAACATTTCAACTAAGAGTTAATGAGGATGTATTTTTTTCACCACATCCTTGCCAACACCAGTAATTGCCAGCTTTTAAAAATATATGCCATTTTCACTGGTGTGAAGTTGATATTTCATTGTCATTTCACTTGAATTTTCCTCATACTAAGTGGTTATGAGTACTTTTTCATATACCTACTAACTTTCAGTTTGTAATATTTGGAAAAAATGACTATTCATCTTCTTTCTCCATTTTTGATGGTGCTATTTGAGTTTTAAAAGATTATTAAGCTTTTGAGTTTTTTACTCTACTTTAGGAATTAGTCTTTATTTGATGTACTGAATGGAAGTATTTTCTTCCATTTAATGTAGGATCTTTATTTTAGGCAGAGTTTCTCAATGCCACTAACTTAGAGAACCTAGGAGAAATGGATAAATCTTTATGAAGGATTCATCCATGTCAAGATTGAATTAGAAAAAGTAGAAAACCGGAAAAGGCCAATCACAAGGAAGGAAACTAAAGTAATAATTGAAAATCTCCTCAAGAGAGGCCAGAGTGATAGTACAGAGGTTAGGACATTTGCCTTGAACACAACTGATCTAGGTTCTATTCCCAGCTCCCCATATGCTCCCCTAAACATGCCACGGTGATCTCTGAGTGTACAGCCAGAAGTACACCTTGAGCAATGCCAGGGTAGCCCTCAAATCAACCAATCAACCAACAAACAAACAAACAAAAAACTCTTCCCAGGAGCAATGGTCCAGGCCCAGATGGTTCACTCTAGTGTTCTTCTACCAACCTTTCAAAGAAGACTTAATAACTATCTTCCAATTATTCCAAAATATCAAAGAAACAGAAATTCTTCTAATAACTTTTATGAAGACACAATTATTCTAACACCAATAATAGAGAGAGGTATTAGAATAAATACCTCTCTTTATTCTAACAAATAAAGAAAATTATTGATCAATTTTTAAGGTGAGCATTAATTCAAAGGTCATCCAATAAAATATTAGTGAACAAGTTACAACAGAATAGCAAATGATCATATAACATGATTAAATTTAGTGGGATTTGCTCCAGATGAAATGATGTTTCTATGTATGTGTGGAACTTGGTGTTATGTACCATATTGATAAAAATAGAGATAAAATTCATATGATACAGAGAAAGCTTTGACATGGTTCAACATTCATTCATGATCAAAAACCTCAACAAATTAGTGAAAGAAGAAACATATTTCAAGATGGTAAACTACAGCCATACCTCTCTGAACATGCTCAATCTTGTCAAAATGGTAAGAGTCATTTACCATAAAACATAGTCAACGTCATACTCAAGAGCCAAAAACTGAAGGGGTTTCATCTGAGATCAGGCATAAGGCAAGAATGTTCATTTTATCTATTGTCTTATATAGTTTTGGAAATCTTTGCCATAAGCAATTAGGTAACAAGAATAAATTAAAGGTATCCAAACTGAAAAAGAAATTAAACTGTGACTATGTGCAGATGCCATGAAGATACACACATGAGACCCTATAGACACTATTAAAAAACTCTTAGAAACAATATGTGCATGCAGCAACTTAGTAGTTTTAAAAATCATGCTACAAAAATATAGGTTGTATTTTGATATGCTAATAATGAACTAGATGAGAAGTAAAATTTAAAAATGCAATTTAATACAATAAATTTAAATAATACCATTTAGTGTCCTAAAACAGGAAATAACTTGGAATCAACTTAATAAAGGATATGAAAGTCTTTTTCATTTAAAATTTTAAGTCACTATTGAGAGAAATCAAAACAGCATGGCACTGTAATAATAATAAAATGAAAAGCCAATGGATTTGAATTAAAAGCCCAGAATAAGGCCTCAGATGTATGGACAGCTTAACAGTGACAAAGAAGAAACTGGTATGAAACTGAGCAAGAAAAGTGTCTTCAAAAAATGGGATTCGAAAAGTGAAGTCACATGCAAAATAATAAAGCTACATCCATATGTCACAGCATACACAAAGTTAATTCAAAGTGTATGGAAGATCTCAAGATTATATCAGAATTCATAAACTTGATTGAGGAAAATGGAGAGAACTCTCTAGGATATAAACCTCAGGTATTTTTCTTCCTTGTAATAATTTGATTCTATTGGCAAAGATAGCAAGAACAACAATAATAAAGGGACCACATCAAATTTAAAAGTTTTTATGTGATAAAAGAAGTTCTTTCCTTTTGACAGGAACCTTTAAACTCTACTCTCTCAGAGAGAGAGAGTTATGTCAACTATAGTGAGTTTTGTGTTGAATTATGGAATGTAATCAAGGTAAAGAAAAAATGAAGTGAAATTCATTAGTTATACAGTAGGGGGTAGGGGGTGGGGGCGGGGGGTATACTGGGGTTTCTGGTGGTGGAATATGGGCACTGGTGAAGGGATGGGTGTTTGAATATTGTATAACTGACATATAAACCTGAGAACTTTGTAACTTTCCACATGGTGATTTAATAAAAATTTAAAAAAAAATAAACTCTACTCTCTCATAAACTTTCCATTTGAAATATACCTAATAGTATATTTGTACTATAATTAACATATTTGTACATAATAGTATAGCTGTACATAATTATACAGCTACTTTAGTATTAATAGTAGGATTAGTAGTATTTAATCCATGAACAATTATAAATGCAAAGTTAAATGTAGCTGTTAACAGACTTCCCTTTGCAAATTTGGTTTTCTATTAATAAAAATACACATAGCAAACTAACTTCTCAATGTTCAGTGGTCTCTGAAAAGGACTTCATCCTTCATCATGAATTCATTATTGAAAGTTAGACTGTGAAAATAATTAGAAACTAATATTTTTATAAGTTTATAAAATATATGTTAATACCTATATATTGTGCTTTTTTATTACAGATTTTTTGGGTTTTCTTTTGTATGAACTAATAACTATATGTAACCTGATGAATGTTCAGAGGGAGACTTAAAGTTAAATATTCAGTGAATGTGGTTATGGTATGTAGAATTATAATATGCTTCAAAAGTTCTTTCCTCAGGTATGCACAATCAGTATAATCACTGGGTACAGTGATTATTAATTTTGTGTTAGGTATATTTTATGGCAAATATGGATTTTAGAAATGAGAATATCTAGGTACACTAATAATATGAGCCTTTTAAATAAATGTAATTTTCTAATTGGTTATAGCAAATGTGTAAAGGAAGATTACAAAAAAAAGAATTTAGGGGGTGGGGAGAAGGAAAAAAAGGATTTAGTGCACTATTTTGGCATGAGAGTAGAATCTGTGTATGAATAATAGGTTTGTTGTTTTCAGCTCATGCAACACTGTACCTATACATTTGGTACCTAATATCGCCAGAAGAACTGTGAGGTAACAAATGTGTGTTTTATTAAGTTGCTACACACATGGTAATTTGTTTTGATGTAATAGAATTCAGTGACCCCACTCTTCAAAATAAAAAATGATTGTTGCTTATGGAGTCCTATCAAAAGAATTAAAACAATTGGAAAGCCAGTAACTTAAAACCATCATGGGGAAGTCTAGGCATCATTCTAGAAAGACAGAAATCAGGAAAGTTAAAGGTTGATATATATTACCGAAAGCTGTATCTGGAACTTCCTATCGTCATCCTTAAAGGAGTGCTTCAAAAAGATTGCAATGGCCTCCCTCTCACAGGCTGCATGCACTTCTAACAGGTCCTGAAGTGATTCTGTGGGGAACTGCACTTGCTGGGCCATCTGCTCACTGTAGTGGTCAACTGCCTTCTGCACAGCCATTGGATTCTCCTGCTGGGCCAGGGATGCCACTGCATTTTCCAAACAAGGAACGTTCCCACTGTTGATAGCATTCACATAGGATTCAACCAGAACAGCCAGTCCTGAATGACATGAGAGCTCAGTTATTGGTTTAAAATCATTATATATCAGCTTTTTTAAAACCAAAACATATTTATTGAAAAGAACTTTATTTTCTCCTCTTTTTTTTTTTCATCAGCTACTTACATCCTTGTTTTTGGCCTGCCGTTGAGATGTGATCCCGGGGGCCACACGTGTGTGCTGCCTCTCCGCAGCTGCAAGAGCGTGACTCCAGAAGCCAGATAAATTACTTTTGGCATGGGCAGCTCCTTGCAGAATGTCTCCAGACTGATAACTAAGCCGTGGCCCCATGCCCGCCCAGGAGGGGAAAGGTATTTCTCTCTCTCTCGCCTCTTCCTTGCGGGGGGTGAAGGGCGTGGTGACCGCCATATTATGACAACCACAGATAGGGTTTACAAGCTTGCAATGATCCAATATCTGGAAGAAATCTCCCTGGACTTAGTTGCTAAAGTACAGAAATCTAAGACCTCATATCTCTTCACAACAGGTCTGATTCTAGTGGGGTACTCCTAACAATAATGGTGAGATTTGTGTTGAAATATTGAATGTAACCAAAGTAAATAGAAAGTAAAGTGAAATTTATCAGTTACAAGGCGGGGGAAGGGTGCAGGGGGGTAGGATAAAAGGTGTACTGTGTTTTTTTTTTTTTGTGGTGGGATATGGGCACTGGTGAAGGGATGGTTGTTTCAGCATTGTATAACTGAGACTTAAGCCTGAAAGCATTGTAATTTTCCACATGGTGATTCAATAAAATAAAATTCTTATTAAAAAATATACATCCTTGTTTTCATCCTTTCTCCTCCTCCTTAGTCTTCTGTGAAACAGTTTTCTTATAAAACACAATATGGTCCAAATTGAAACTGAGTATCTTCATATGTAGACTTTTATAGGGCCACACCAAAATAAAGAGGTGTTTGTCTGATATTTTATGCTCAGGTAGAAATTTTAGAAATTTTTATTTAAAACAATTACTGGAATTAGTCTGAGGTGGCCCACAGTCCCTCCCATCAAGTAAGTTTTGCTGTGTAGCCTCTCAGAAATTCCAAGTGTGTCTTCTTTAATTGAGAGATTGAGTATTCTCTGGAATTGCAACCTCTCTCCCACTTTCAAAGCTTAAAGTGAGCTTCTGCTGTACAATTTAGAATCTTAGCATCAGGGCTGTATCTCAGCCCTTGCAATGTGAGGCCATGGGTTCAATTCCCAGCACCAGGAAAAAAAAATGTAATGAAAATTTTTAAATAAAAAATCTAGGAATTTGTGTGACATTTTCATAGAGCTAAGAACACACTTAGATACACTTAAGACCCCGAAGACCAATGTATTAGATGTGTTAGATGTACCAATGAATTCAAAACTCTTGAGCTTTTTAAATTTAGCTTTCATTCTTGTAACTTGTAGCTATCCAACTAAGAGATCATTTTATTCCTGTGGAATGAGTGAAATAGGATGATTTTTAAAAGTAAGATATAGTTGTCATATAATACAATACTACCAGAGCTAGCTGATGCAAAATCATTGGGAAAATTAAATGGTGTGTCTTCTGTGTGCAGAGCCGAGCAGCCCTCTGCTCTACTCACCCCAGTAAATTCTGTTGCCTCCTACTCATGGAGAAAATGAAGTCTCTGGTGAGCTGTACCTGAAATTTCTGCTTTCCCACTTAATTATAAACTTACCTATACCTATATCCGTCCTTGCCTTTGCCATGGGAAGAGCTGCCTCACCTCCAACAAGAATAGCTTATTACTGTAGTTGTGCAACTTTTTTTTTATACAGAGGGTAGGGCGTTTACCTTGCATGTGGCCGACCTGGGTTTGATTCCTCAGTCCCTCTTAGAGAACCCAGCAAGCTACTGAGAGTATCCCACGCGCACGGTAAAGCCTGGCAAGCTACCCGTGGCATATTCGATATGGAAAAAAAATAGTAACAAGAAGTCTCACAAAGGAGACGTTACTGGTGCCTGTTCGAGCAAATCGATGAACAATGGGATGACATTGATACTGTGATATGGTCCACTTACTCTCTCTTTACTGGTTCCCAAATTTATCACCAACATGTTAAAAAACTTACTGTAACACTTATACTATTGAAGTAAATAAACTGAATTTTTTCTACATTTAAGCGATACATTAACTATCAACATTTGTTGATACTCATTCAATGGAAAAGATGAAGTCTGTTACAGCAAAATCACCCAAATTTCCTAACTGTGATACAAACATAGGAAGTCAAAGATGAACCCATCTCAACATGTGATACTGTGTCTGCTAAGGTTGTTTAGCCATGTAACCAACCTGTGTATGAAATTTTATGCCATAACTTTTTCCTCAAATTTTATGAAGTTTCAGGTATTCAATATCATTATGATTATTTTCTTATTGTATAAATTCATAAAATATCATATGCATTCTCACTGGGAAAACTTATATGACACTTCACCACAAAGATTTCTATGCTCTACTGCAATTTATGCTTAGGTCATTAGTGTGTTAGTTTAGGATGTATAAACCAGCCAGTTGAGAACCCTTAATGAATAAGTACATATTATTCTTGAAGAGACTTCAAGACTGTGAGTTATCCCAGATAGACTGGTCTATGAGTTGAGAACTCTGGAGCCTTCTTGTAATGGGGGCTGATTGATTGCCCACTCTGCCCAAAATCCCGGCAGCATATACCCACACATCCATATATGTGGTTGTGTTACGCCTACAAATTTCACAATTGGGAGAGCTAGTAGAAGCACAGCAAATTTGATGGGAAAATTGCATAGAAGCCCACTAAGCTCAATGACCGAAAAGAATAACACAGAAGGTTCAACTTATTGTGGAGAAAATCCTCAGACAATAATTTTAATAACACCCATTGTGAAATATAACAATTTTCACGAATTTTCTTTATGGATCTATTTTTGATAATTCTGTTTGCCATTTTGTTGTAATAAACAATATAAAATAAATTTTCTTGTGCCTGCTAAGGGGGCATTATTGTGCGGTGGTGAAGAAACTGAGACTGTTGGTGGAGGGATTGGTTTTGAAACATTGAATGCCTGAAAAAACTGTATCATGAACACTGTAAATCACAGTGTTTAAAGTTTAAAACATTTTACAAAAAAAAGAAGTACATGTTTCTGTGTATGGTATTAACATCTATCTTGCATAGCAGAAAGGGAAGTAAACAAAATTCAGAGAGCAATAATAGCTTTACCATACACAGTAAATCACAGAGATTGTTATAATGAAAGAGACTCACCATTCCCTTTGACAATGATTCCACCTTTTAGGGTCTTGGGTTTTGCAGTTTTGAAGATATAAGAACAGAAATTTTTGGATTGCTCCTGGAAAATCATTTCCAGTTGGTTTTCTGATGCTTTCTCAAGATTGAGCAATAGATCATCATCTTTTGTGGGTTGTTTAAAAACAAAGCATTTCCGTTTGGGGAAGAATGTCCTGATACACTCTTTAGTATCATTGGAGCTTTTAGTTCCTGAATCCTCACCTGTAGAAATGAAAAACAAAAAAATAATCACTGAAAGAAAAACCTTCTATCAAGGGACTAAAGATTTCACTTATAAGGAATCTTTATATCACTGTGGATCTGTTACTTGTAAATATACACTTATTTAATCATATAATTCTACATTATGCTAACCTACTCAAAATATTGGAACTTGTTCAACCTTTTGTACAGAACTAGCAGTGAAGGAAGTACTATTTGGGGTATGAAACAGAAATATTTATCAAAATTATAGGTTCCTAGGATTATTTTGTTAGCTCTTGTATCATGTGTACCATACTAGATGCTTGTTGAATGATTGGTTCAAAATTATATTGGTTCAAAATTTAAAAATATATTCTTCTCTGGGGACTGGAGTGATAGTATAGTGAGCAGAGTGCTTGCCTTGTATTTTCATTATCTCTCTACAAAGAATCTCACATTCTCGGAATCATTATTCTCTTTTGGAGCAGGACCAGTAGTACAGTGGGTACATTGCATGGAACTGACCTGGGTTTGATCTCCAGTACCACATATGTCCCTCAGAGTCTTGCCAGGAGTGATCCCTGAGCACAGCATCAGGAGTATGCTTTGAGCACTACTAGTGTGGCCCACTATCCAAACCCTCAAAACACAAAATACCCATGACCATTTACTGATATATGTATGTATCTTTATATGAAGAATGTAATTAATCAAGCCAGTGAATTACATACAATAATTTCAAAATGTAGATGATTTGGAACCATTTTGATTCTGTATTTAATTTTTCCAAGTTGATGAACATTTTTCTCTCAAATGGAAGAACATTTCAACTTAATTAGTAACGCAAACATATAAGTGTCAGGAAATTGTAGCTTTGGTTTTATTCCTCATTTTTAATGCCATGACAGTTAAAAAAAGATATTAGATTCTAAATTTCTTCAGTGAACTTAAACTCTGGCTTAATAATGATACCTGAGAAAATACCCACTTGTTGTGCATCAATCACCATTATATCCGCCTCACTCCAATCCCAAATAAAGTGTGTATCAACTGCTGAATGACAGGTTCAGTTGATGCCACCTTCTACTGAAATTTACATCACCCAATACATGCTGTAATACCTTGAACCAATTTCAAAGCATTCTCCAGGTAGTCATCTTCAGTGATACTTTGTCCATCTAACTCCAACTTCAACTTGAAATCCCGTAAAGTCCAAATAAAGTCTGGAAAGAAAGTTACAAACTCTGCTGAATCCTTTATTTCTTCAGTACTTGGACAAGACTTTGTTCTGATTAGGTTTGCTAATTCGACTACGTAGCTGGAATGTTAGTTAAGGAATGAGAAAGCCCTACAACAGTTTCCAGATCTCACCCAAAACCCAGGCTTGAAAATACTCCACTGCCCTGCTTTTTCTTCTCTTTAATGATGGCAGGTTATGGAAAAGAAGAAATGGGGTAAGTTGCCATTCCCAATGATTCAGTTAAATACGGTGGTTTAATTTTTGAAAGGATACTGTAGCTGTTCCATGACTTGGTAGTTGATGGTCCCTATGCTGTTGTAGATGAATACACTGCTCAGAAGCACGGCCAGTGCAAAGATCCAAGAGTCATTTCTGGAGTCACCCTAGAATATACATTAGAGAAGAGCACATTGGAACCTATACTTTTTTGAATCAGTAGTTGTCCATTTACTGTGTTATTCATTTTATGGTTGAGCAGTAGAAAACTAACAAATTTGAAAATTATTCCAAACTCAAGCTTAAATTTTGGTGTGTGCAGTGATTCACTCAGTACTTTAGTTTCTTATTTTGTGAACCTAAGTGTAGGTGAGTGCAAACACATGTCAATTTCTGTTTAATGTTTGAGTTAAAATAGAAGTATAATGTAACAGGTGAGATAAAACTACTCTGTAAATTTTTCTGAATTCTGAGCTATGTGGGATTTACAAATGTCACTCAATCAAATTCATTTTACATCTATAAAATACCAGATTCTGTAGTGTTCAGTTCAAGCCTTTTAGAAGATTTTTTTCATAGGCATATATAAATGTCAGCAATAATTACAAAATGATAAACTCTGCTAGGAGTGGAAGCATATATTTTTATTGTGAAATACAAAGAAGTATTGGCAGAATTCCAACAGAGAATTGGGTAAATTTGACTAAAAATCAACAGTATCTTATAGGAGATGAATGGATTACAGCAAAAATAGCTGTATAAGCCAAAGATCTGATAGAAAGTAGAAATGCAGGATCAAGAGATCAATGCATGTGAGAAACCCTGCACAATAGTAAGAATTATCAGAAACTATGGCCAGATGAAGACAATAGAGACAATTATTTTTGTGACGATAGATAATTGTGATTATGTTTGTGAATAGGTGATAAGGGTACTAACAAGACTGGGGGCAAGTTCTGGGTGATTCTGTCATGATATGTTACTCAACACTCTACAAGTTGTAAGGGCAGCAAGTAATTTTGTTGCTATTAAAGTTTTCAACTTGGCAGTTTTTGGTTCCTTGACAGATGCAATTATATTAAAAAAGAAGAGGTTGAACTACTAAGGAATCAGCAGTGTTTTGTTTGTATTTTGTTTGTATTAAGATTAAATACTGCATATTATAAATCTGAAGTTAAAATTCCAGAATTTCCAAACTCAGAATTTCAGAATTTTTTAAACTTTTTACTGAAACCAAAACCAAAGACCTACTCTTGTTATTTTCTATTTACTCATTAACACAGATGAGGGAAAGTATTGTTTGGAACTAATACTAAAATAAATACTAAAATAATACAATTTTTAGCGCTTTGGTCAATCTAGCTCTTGCTTTTATAGAAATCAGTAAAAATAAAAAACCTAGAGACATAGATTTCAAATCTCAGTGAATGTTCCTGGTGTCAATGAATAATTTCTTAAGACTCTTTAAATAAAGTACTTTACTGAAGTCAATTTTCATCTTTCTCATCTCCAGTCTCGTATAGTTCATTTACTTTAAACTTTTATGGCTCGTATATTCCATATATTACACGTTCCTATTATTTTTCTCCCTAAATTGAATGACAGGGTCAGGCTCCCAGTTTTATATACATGACACTGTGTACCATTACATTGCATATTTGTTATTTCTCCAGTTTGTCTGTGAGTCTTCATTTCATCATTGTATACCTAAAATAACTAATAGAAAACCAAGAATATAGATACTCATTGTTGATTTGTTATCTTGAATCATCAACCACAGTGTTAAAGTAAGATCTATCCCTAATAGCCAAAATATTTATTGTAAGATCCAGTAAAATTTCACAAAACAATTTTGCCTTATTATTCATAACCGCTTTTGCAATTTATGGGAATAAGTCATAAAAGTTGAATTGGGGGGCCAGTAATGATATAAGTAGAATATCAAGAGAAAAGATCATTCTTTGCCTTACCTTTTCCACATCACCTAAGCCCTCAGTGTCCAGAAGTATCAGGGTGTGATTTATCTTGGAGCGATGAGGTACACACCACATCCAGATGCCCTTAGTTTCAGCCTTCACTGTGTAACCCAGCTGGAAACCTAGGAAAAAGAAGAGGAAGCAGACATTCCAGACTGCCATCCTTGATTGAATTTATAGTAATTCTAGTGCTTATCTGGGACCAAGGTTGCTTCTTTTTCAGCAAGGTCTATAGTACAAGGCTGGAGAGATAATATACCAGGTTTGAATCTGGCATTTTACTGTCTGAAAAACAGCCCTGGATCACATTTCCCAAAGAATGTGATACTGCTAAATCTTCCCAGGTAGACTGGTCTGGGCTGAGATATCTCGGGTCTTCTTAAGATGGGGCAAGCAGATTCCCCTTTCTGCCTGAAGGCACAGCAGGCTACAGCCGTATCTGACACCCTCCAACACAGAAATGACCCAGATCCACCACTGAACCTCATCAAACAGCCAAGTCACCAAATTGCTCCAGAACTATAGATGCTAGACTACACTTTATACTTGCGAACCTGGGTATGATCCCTGGGACCCTTATATGATCCCCTGAGAAAATCCTGGGTACCACAGGTGTGGCCCCCAAACTGAAGAAAAATAAATATAAATGAAAACTGTAGTACATTTTTACACAGAATAAGCACTTGCTCAAGAAAACATTTTAATTTTCTTTATTTTATGTAGAAATATTTTAAGTTTTGGCCTAAAATGATAATTTAATTAAAAGACTTTGTAAATTAAGATTTAGCATCAGATATATCAGTCAGAGAAAAAGCATACAAAGAGAGAAAGGTGTAACTGTTCTGGAATATTCACAAAAAGGCACTGGGATTGTAATTTATGAGAAATTGGGAAAATTGAAATGTGATATGGATGCTCTAAAGGAATCAAATTCTGATCATCCTCATACATTATTAAAGGGATTTTTATCTTAATGGATCTGTCATTTCTATGATGATAATAATTCTACTGTTTAACACTCCTGAGGAACAGCTATAAACTGTACATGTGTACCAGGATGTATTGATGAGAAAATAATGTATAGAATATAAAAAATGGAATTTATACAATATAAAACATAGAAATAATACCAGTGTTAATCAATGTCAACTGAGCAAATAGTGTTATCTTCTGACAATTGACACTTAGAAACAGTTGAAAATAAATTACAGGTACACATGACAAAGTAGCTGGATTTTATAAAATGCTTTTTGAAAACAGGGTAGACAGCTCCCAAAGAATACCAGGGTCTTGGGGCCGGAGCGATAGCACAGGGGTAGGGCGTTTGCCTTGCACGCGGCCGACCTGGGTTCGATCCCCGGCATCCCATATGGTCCCCCAAGCACTGCCAGGAGTAATTCCTGAGTGCAAAGCCAGGAGTAACCCCTGAGCATTGCTGGGTGTGACCCAAAAAGCAAAAAAAAAAAAAAAAAAAAAAGAATACCAGGGTCTAATTCTCTTTTTAAGAAATTTAAGTACAAATTTTAGAAATATGTACAGATGATAAAATTTTTTCATGGAGAAAGTATGAAAGATGCACCATTGTAATGAAAGTT
Organism: Sorex araneus; assembly: GCF_027595985.1. Lineage (NCBI taxonomy): Eukaryota > Metazoa > Chordata > Mammalia > Eulipotyphla > Soricidae > Sorex > Sorex araneus. Next base: position 77,715,861 of record NC_073306.1, read on the forward strand.
TGGTAAACTCAGAAACACTTTGTGAGGGTGTGGTTTGGACTTTTGTGTTCATCTTTATTTTTTGGAGACTTATCATATATGAGAAATTAATAAAGGGTATATAGTTTAACAAAGTTTTACTAAGACCTAAAGCAAAAACAATTCCACCATAATCTCATAGAGATATGAAACACTCTGCTGTCCTTCCCTTAAATTTTAAAGCAGGATATATTTAAAACTATTTACATACTACTTGAAAACAGCCTATTGTTTTTAGAGAAAGAGTGATCTAGAAGAGGGGCTGATAGGATAGTACAGTGGGTAGGGTGTCTGCGTTGCATGTAGCCAATTTAAGTTTGATCCTAGGTATCCCATACAGTCTCCAAAGTATCACTAGGAATGGTTCCTGAGCGCAGAGCCAGGAGTAAACCTTGAGCACAGTTGGATGTAGCTTCAAAACAAAACAAAAACCAAAAACCAACAAAAAAGTGATGTAGAAGAAAGAAAGTGATTATTATCATTATTATTTTTTTGCTTTTGGGGTCACAACCGGAGATGCTCAGGGGTTATTACTGGCTCATGCACTCAGGAATTTCTCCTGGCGGTGCTCGGGGGGCCATTGGGGGATGCTGGAATCAAACCCGGTTGGCTGTGTGCAAGGCACATGATCTTCCTGCTGTGCTATCAATCCAGCCCCAATAAGTGATTATTTTCTGTAACTGAGCTCCTGGAACTTGAGTGGATGGGATCAAGTCTAAGGGATGGATATTTTACTTGCTTATTTTTTATTTTATTTTATTTTTGCTTTTTGGGTCACACCCAGCAATGCACAGGGGTTATTCCTGGCTCTGCACTCAGGAATTACTGCTTGCAGTGCTCAGGGGACCATATGGAATGCTGGGAATCGAACCCCGGTTGGTCTTTTGCAAGGTAAATCCCCTACATGCTGTGCTATTGATCCAGCCCCCTGGATGGATATTTCAACTGGGTCTGGAGATCTTTCATGTTCAGACAGACGAGTAGGAATTTGTGGGCAAATAAGGATAAAGTTATAAATTTTGCATTGAGTATTAGAGTCTTAATCAGAGTGCTTAGGTTCTTTCTCAACATGATGAGAAAGGAAGAGACGTGTTCAACCTTTGTTGTTAGTGTTTCCATGAAAATGGCTTTCACCCCAGAACATCACTCACCACAGTTTTGTCCAGCCAGGCGGTTCATTAGGTAGGATTTACCTGTCCTACACAGCCCTGTAATGGCCACCACCACCACTGGCTGAGATATAGTCTCAAGAATATTCAGTGCTTTGGGATTTACTCTCAGATCATTTCTGTAGTTTTCCACCAGACAGATGGGATCCATCTTGATAGTTTCAGTTGCCATAGTAAGCTGTGAAACAAGGAAGAATTTATTTATTTATTTATTTTTTTTAATTTAAATTTTATTGAATCACCATGTGGAGGGTTACATAGTTCTCAGGATTATGTCAGTTATACAATACAAGGAAGAATTTAACAAGATCTAAGTCACGTCTTAATGGACACACAAATCATGCTTCTCTGTTTTTCGTTCTGTAATATTCTCGATTTATATGTTTCTAAAAGTTATTTAATCTAATGTGTCAGGCCTGATGCACATTTTTCTTTTTTACCTTAAATAATCCCTAAACCAAACTTGCTTTCATGATAGAGTAAAAACAAAAATATAAACCAGGCAATGTTGATGATGAGAACAGGCTGTACACCTCTATATCCAAAGCAGGAACTTGGCCGAAGGTCTAGGTGCACATTGGAGAAGCAGAGTGTCCCTGGCACGAGCTGTCTCCAGGCAGTGGTCTCTGGGCCAGGGGAGTGTGCTGACTAAAGAAAATTGTGCTACAGGCCCCATGTTAATAGGTTAGGTGTTGCCTGAGCTGTCTTCCAATTTTCTAGAGGAGGGTGTGCACTTGTCTTAATTAAAATAAATCATTTCTACATTTGTTTAAACTGGAACTGTAATTTTTCAATACTTTCAGAGGGTTTCTGAAGAAAAAATTAGAGTAAATTCTGGCTTTTCCCACACTGCATCACAGACCTCAATTATTCCTATTTTTTATAATTTTGACCTTTATACAATATAAATTCAGCAAATTTATATCAATATAGTAAAAATTATACAGATGATTATTTCTTTTTTTATAATTTATTTATTTTTAATTAGTGAGTCACTGTGAGGGTACAGTTACAGATTTATACATTTTTGTGCTCATGTTTCCCCCATACAAAGTTTGAGAACCCATCCTTTCACCAGTGCCCATTCTCTACCACCAGTAAACCCAGCATCCCTCCCACCCTCCCCAGTCCTGTCTCCCCCCACCCCACACTGCCACTATGGCAGGGTATTCCCTTTTGTTTTCTCTCTCTGATTAGGTGTTGTGGTTTGCAATAAAGGTGTTGAGTGGCCATTGTGTTCAGTCTCTAGTCTACATTTGGCACGCATCACCCTTCCCCCACATGACCTCCAACCACATTTTACTTGGTGTTCCATTCTCCGAGTTGCCCAGAATGGGAGACCAGCCTCCAAGCCATGGAGTCAACCTCCTGGTACTTATTTCTACTATTCTTGGGTATTAGTCTCCTAGTCTATTATTCTATATTCCACAGATGAGTGCAATCTTTCTATGTCTGTCTCTCTCTTTCTGACTCATTTCACTTAGCATGATACTTTCCATGCTGAGATGATCATTTCTTAAAGCATTTTTACTGAGTTACCAGGATTTAAAATACTGCTTTTTATGCATACAGTGCTTCTATGCTACACCCATCATCAGAGTCTGCTTCCCACCTCTTCCCTAATTTTCATTTGAGTCAACTTAGATGTTTAAATATGCTGGTAGTTAGGGGAGGGTTAAGGTGGGCTGGTACACAAAGTTGGGTGGGGAAGCTATCAACCAATTTTAAGAAGTCATTAAAGTAAGGTATGAACTGAAAAAAGAATTCCCCTGTTCAGGTCCCAGCTCCGTACCGATGCCAACCCACGCTCCAGAGCAGGACACACCAGGTGACTGTTATACTGGACTTGGGATAGAAGTGAGAGACCACTCTGTGATGCAGCAACACGGAATTTTATTGCTAGCTCGAGCCAGGGTCCGAGTCTCATCCAGTGCAGTGGAGTCTTGACAAGGATCCCAACTAATTTTTTCAGCATTTTATACCACAGGGTTACATAAGTTCCCATTATTTGTGGTTAACAATGAATTATATAATGGTTTATTTTTGGTGTTGGCCCTGCTGGTTCAGCAACCTTTGATTGCTTGAGCTCCCCTGCTGGGCCCTGGAACTTTCCTAGGGGGGTCTGGTTGGCTAGTTTAATATTATTTTATTTCAGGGGAATGGAAACTTAACTCAGTTATAGGAACTTAACTCAGTTTCAAGAACTGGACCTGCAGCCTAGCTGGATTGTCTTTACTTTTGCTGCCTATCATGGCATTGCCATTGCTTATGGTGTGGCTCATTTCTTCACTCCCCCCCTTTATCTTGTGGATTCAAGAATAATCATACTCTTGCATGCTTAAATGTTCTATGGATTTTGGATTCCTGGCCAGTCCAGTGTATTGGTGCCTTAAGACCATAAGCTATACTGTATTTATTTTGCCTGTAACAAGAACAATGAGCTTGTTCAGGATAACAATATACCTGTAGCAAAATCTTTACCATTAAACACAATTCAGGAGGACTGGAATCAGCAAAGTAGGAAGGGGACAAGCAAGGGGTTATGTGCACACAAGTCAAGTATTGTCGGGTCCCTGGTATAGGGGCTCTTCTAGGTAATCTGTGGCATAACTGCTGGGAGGTCACTCTATAGTTTTTGGTAACAATAGGCTTGGTAGGTCCCTGAACATGGGCCATAACTGGCACAGATCAAGGTTAATTCTAACTGTCTCAGTATCAGAAAGTACCCAGTACCAAAACTGGGGCATATAAGGAGCTTGCTCCACAACTGTCACTAGGAGCATGCAGAAATGGAGAATAAACAGTGCGCCTCCAAATGTTCCTTTAAGTCACTTTCTTCAGTGTTATCTTGAGGGGGTCATCTCCCACTGTTGGGAGATGCCACTGGTCAGTGTCCTTCTGTCTCCAAGCAGGGAGTCAGCTTTTACATTTGAAGCATGTAAATATTCTCTAAATGTGGTACTACTCATGTGATGGAACAAGAATTAAGAGCTCTTAAAAAAATCTCCGTTCTCTGCAAATGATTATATGTATTCATAGAATTAAGAATGAGTAATTAGAATGAGTTTAGCCTGCCCACTACCAGAACTTTAGTCAACTGACAGATGGAGAAAGCAATTGATCATGCCCTTTGAGCTGAGGTTCCCCCTGGTAAAGCTGTGGCTTCCACTATCCTTGCCAGGCTACTGACAGCATGTTTTGAATTACCTAAGGAGGTTATTTTTTATTTTATTTTATTTTATTTAAAATTTTATTGAATTACCATGAGATAGTTAAAGCTTTTATGTTTGGGTTATAATCACACAATGATCAAACACCCATACCTCCACCAGTGCACATTCCCCACCACCAATATCCCCGGTATACCCCCCTCTCCCACCCTCCCACTGCCTCCATGGCAGACAATGTACCCCATACTCTCCCTCTACTTTTGGGCATTATAGCTTGCAACACAGACATTGAGAGGTCATCATGTTTGGTCTATTATCTACTTTCGGCATGTATCTCCCATCCTGACTGATTCCTCCAGCCATCATTTTCTTAGTGATCCCTTCTCTATTTCATCTGCCTTCTCTCTTCCGCTCATAAAGCAGTCTTCCAGCTATGGGGCACTTCTCCTAGCCCTTGTATCTACTGTCCTTGGATGTCAGCCTCATGTGATGTTATTCTATACTCCACAAATGAGTGCAGTCCTTCTATGTCTGTCCCTCTCTTCCTGACTAATATCACTTAGCATGATACTCTTCATGTCTATCTATTTGTAAGCAAATTTCATGACTTTATCTCTCCTAACAGTTGCATAATATTCCATTGTGTAGATGTACCAAAGTTTCTTCAACCAATCATCTGTTTTAGGGCACTTGGGTTGTTTCCATATTTTGGCTATTGTGAACAGTGCTGCAATGAATATATAGGTACAGACGTCATTTCTACTCTGCTTTTTTGCATCCTCAGCATATATTACCAGAAGTGGTATTGCGGGGTCATATGGAAGCTCAATTTCTAGTTTTTGAAGGACTTTTGTTTTTGTTTTTGTTTTCCAAGTAGGCTGGACCAGTTGACATTCCCACTAACAGTAAAAGAGCATCCCTTTTTCCCCACATCCATGCCAGCACTGGTTGCTTTTGTTCTTTTGAATGTGTGCCAGTCTCTGTGGTATGAGATGATATCTCATTGTTGTTTTGATTTGCATCTCCCTGATGAGTAGTGATGTGGAGCATTGTTTCATATGCCTTTGGGGCATTCATTTGTATTTTTTTTTTGAGGAAACTTCTGTTCATTTCTTCTCCCCATTTTTTGATTGGGTTGGAGGTTTTTTTCTTATACAGTTCTATAAGTATCTTATATATCCTGGATATTAATCCCTTATTAGATGGGTATTGGATAAATATTCTTTCCCATTCTGTGGGCTCTTTCTGTATTTTGGTCACTGTTTCTTTTGAAGTGCAGAAGCTTCTTAGTTGAATGTAGTCCCATTTCTTTATGTTTGCTTCCACTTGGATGATCAGTGCGGTTTCATCCTTAAAGATACTTTTAGCTTCAATGTAATGGAGAGTTCTGCCTACATTTTCTTCTATATACATTATAGTTTCATGTCTTATATTGAGGTCTTTAATCCATTTTGACCTGATTTTTATGCCTGGCATTAGACAGAGGTCAGAGTTCATTTTTTTGCAGGTAGCTATCCAGTTTTCCCAGCACCACTTGTTGAAGAGGCTTTTCTTGTTCCACTTTGCATTTCTTGCTCCTTTGTCAAAGATTAAGTGGCCATATATTTGGGAGTCTGTAACAGGATACTCAACTCTGTTCCATTGGTCTGCAGGTCTGTTTCTAGCCCAATATCATGCTGTTTTTATTACTACTGCTTTGTTTTAGAGTTTGAAATTGGGGATGGTGATGCCACCCATGTTCTTTTTCCCAAGGATTGCTTTAGCTATTCATGGGTGTTTATTGTTTCATATGAATTTCAGGAGTATTTTGTCTATTTCTTTGAAAAATGTTGTGGGTATCCTGATAGGGACCGGATTATATTTGTATAGTGCTTTGGGCAGTATTGCTATTTTGATAATGTTAATTCTCGCTATCCATGAGCAGGGGATGTGTCTCCATTTCCTAATGTCTTCTTTTATTTCTTGAAGTAGAGTTTTGTAATTTTCCTTGTATAGGTCCTTCACCTGTTTGGTTAAGCTGATTCCAAGGTTCCTGATTTTCTGAGGTACTATTGTGAAAGGGATTGTTTTTTTTAATGTCTCTTTCTTCTCTTTCATTATTTGTATATAAGAAAGCCATGGACTTTTGAGTGTTGATTTTGTAGCCTGCCATTTTACTCTATCCACCTATTCTTTCAAGGAGCTTTTCTGTAGAGTCTTTAGGATTTTGAAAGAATAGTATCATATCCTCTGCAAATATTGATAACTTGACCTCTTCCTTTCCTATCTGTATGCCCTTGATATCTTTTTCTTGTCTAACTGCTATGGCCAGAACTCCAGTAGTATATTGAATAGGAGTGGCGAAAGCAGACAACCTGCTCTGTGCCTGATCTTAGAAGGAAGGCTTTTAGTTTTTCCTTGTTGAGAATGATACTTGCTATGTGCTTGTGGTAGATGGCTTTGACTATATTGAGGAAAGTTTCTTTGTTGCCCATTTTGCTGAGAGTTTTCATCATAAATGGTGCTGGATCTTGTCCAAATGCTTTCTCTTCATCTATTGATACGATCATATGGTTTTTATTATTTCTTTTATTCATATAATGAATTATGTTGATTGCCTTGTGAATGTTAAACTATCCTTGCATTCCTGGGATGAATCCTACTTGGTCATGGTATATGATCTTTTTGATGAGTAGTTGGATTCTATTTGCTGATATTTTGTTGAGGATATTTGCATCTGTGTTCATCAGGGATATAGATCTGTAATTCTCTTTCTTTGTGGTATCTTTGTCTGCTTTTGGTATTAGGGTAATATTTTCTTCATAGAAACTGTTTGGAAGTGTTTCTGATACTTCAATTTCTTGGAAAAGCTTAAAGAGTATTGGGAGTAAGTCCTCTTCAAAGGTTTGGAAGAATTCAATAGTAAATCCCTCTGGGCCAGGACTTTTGTGCTTCAGGAGACTTTTTAGTACCGTTTCAATTTCCTTGATGGTGATAGGTCTGTTCAGGTATTCCAGGTATTCTTGGTTCAGCCTTGGGTGGCCATAGGAATCTAGGAATTTATCCATTTCCTCGAGGTTTTCATGTTTTTTGGCATAAAGATTCTCAAAGTAATCTCTGAGGATCCTTTGAATTTCTGTAGTTTCTGTTATAATGTTCCCCTTTTCATTTTTGATTCTGGTTATTAGGGTTTTCTCTCTCCACTTTTTTGTGAGTCTTGCTAGAGGTTTATCGATCTTGTTTATTTTCTCAAAGAACCAGCTCTAGGTTTCATTGATCATTCGGATTGTTTTGTTTGTTTCCATCTCATTAATTTCTTTTTTTTTCTTTTCGGGTCACACCCGGCGATGCACAGGGGTTACTCCTGGCTCATGCACTCAGGAATTGCTCCTGGTGGTGCTCAGCGGACCATATGGGATGCTGGGAATCGAACCCGGATCGCCACGTGCAAGGCAAATGCCCTACCTGCTGTGCTATTGCTCTGGCCCCCCATCTCGTTAATTTCTGCTCTGAGTTTTATTATTTCCTTCCTCCTGTTCAGATTGGACTCCTTTTGTTGGTCATTCTCCAAGCTCTTAAGCTGTGAGATTCGGTTACTTATGTGAGTTCGCTCCTCCTTCCTGAGGAATGTTTGTGGAGCTATACATTTTCCTCCTAACACAGCTTTTGCTGTGTCCCAAAAGTTTTGGTAACTCATGTCCTCATTTTTGTTCATTTACAGGAATCTTGATTTCCTCTCTGATTTCCTTTCCAAGCCACTAGTTGTCCAATAGTGAGCTATTTAATTTCCAGGTGTTTGATTTTGTTTTCTGTTTGTGTGTGTGATTTATTTCTAATTTCAGTGCATTGTGGTCTGAGAAGATCGTTGATACAATCTCTATCTTCTTAATTTTATGGAGGTATGTTTTGTGGGTCAGCACGTATTTTCTCTTGGAGAATTTTCCATGCACATTTGAGAAGAATGTATATTCAGTTTTTTGAGGATGAAGTGTCCTGTATATATCTACTAAGTCCCTTTCTTCCATCTCTTCCCTCAGATGAAGTATGTCCTTGCTAAGCTTGATTCTGATTGATCTATTAAGAGGTGATAATGCAGTGTTGAAGTCTCCCACTAGAATTGTGTTGCTATCGATGTCTTTCTTCAAGTCTATGTGTAGTTGTTTTTTAGTACTTTGCTGGTCCCTCATTAGATGCATATATATTTAGTATTTTTTTGAAAAACCAGTAAAATAAAATTTTATTTTATAATTATTTCCAATTTGACAACATAAATAGATCAAATATTCCAGCTAACTCCACTGATTGTACAAAATGCTTATAATCACTTCACAGAAATCATAGTTTTCCGAAGTTAACATTTGGGACGTATATATCATGTCAAAACATCATAATCCAAGTATTGAAGAAGCAAACTTAAGACTGAGCTGCCAGATATTTTAGCAAAACAGGCCCCCTCTGGTTACTAACTCCCACCTCTCACCTGCCTAGGTACTTCCAGGTGCTGGAAAGGCCCAGAGATTGGAGTTCAGGTCTAACTGACAGGGCTCCATTAATTTTGGAGTGTGAGACTGGTTTTCAAATCAAGAAGCAAGTTGAGTAAAACCTTTGACAAATACTTGAGTTTGACAAAGGATGTACACAAATATATAAATGGAAGCTTAGATATACTACTCCACATCTCTTGCACTGGTGAGCTTTGTCAGTGAGTCTCAGGGTTCATGGCTAGCTGTGACTGTCACATAAGACATTAAATGCAAGGTCCATGCAGTGAACGCCTTTGTCCAATACCGAATATAAGTCTCCTTAAACCCCACAGGCCAGTCCTGGGAGACATGAAGGTAAGAGATAAGATTATCTGAGATGAATGTTTCCCTTTTTCACCCTGAGCCATCAGTGCTAACATATACATTTAAGTAGTTCTTTTCCACCACCTTGTTCTGGAGAAATGAAATGTATCTTGAGTTGGCCTGTGAGGAAGACACCACAAGAAAGCTGGGCAATGGGCTGGGGTAGAGTGCAGGACCCAGGTAACCCTCAGGAGCATGAGATCTTGTCAGGAGGCATGAATCCCGTGTCCCCGAGGGTCCTGAGCGCTACTCGGCTATCAGGCTGAACTACTAGGTGGGTGATGCTGCCATTGTTGAGGGAAAGGCAGAGCCAGCCTTCAGTAGGGAACTGCAGAACCTGGCACACTATGTAGCGGATGACATTGGCATGGCAGATGAAGATCTCAAAACTGTCCTGCTGCTTTGCATCCACCCAATGGATGTAGTTACGGAAGACAGCCTCGATTCGGGCTCCATCTTCATTATACTGCACTGCCTCTGGCTTCCAGTGAGACACAGGTGGATCTGTCTCAATGGGGACGCCTTCCCTCAGCAAACCTGTGCTAACTCTGCTGACACCTGGAAGGTGTTTACTGATGATATCGGTGGTTTCTATTGTGCGGGTCATAGAGGAATGGACAATTTTATGAAACTTCAATCCCAAGCTTGCAAGTCGAAGACCAGTTAGTTCAGCTTGTTCCTGCCCCAGGGGTTTCAGGGAGTGGTCCTTTTCCTGGGAGGCCTCCACATGGTATTGAGAGTGCCTGATGAGGAAGATGTGCCGAGTAGCCTTGGCTTTGTAGTGGTAGAGCCTGGATGGTAGTTCCTCCTCCTGACTCCAAGTTCCTTTTCCGCAGGTTGACCAGGGATAGTGGTTCTTGCCTGTCCCAGTTGGGGTCACAGACTCCTGGCTACCCCAGCTTTTTAATGGAAATTGTTTGCATGTAGGATTGTTTTCCAGCCTTTGACTTTGAGCCTGTGTTTGCTCTGACTGTTGAGATGTGTTACTTGCAGGCAGCTGAATGTTGAGTTCAATTTTCTAATCCATCCTGCCACTCTGTCTTTTAATAGGTGCATTTAACCCACTGAAGTTGAGAGAGATTATTGTTAGGAGGTTTTGTTCCATGTTTCTGCTGAAATTTGGAGTATTTGAGGGTCCTGTCTTGTCTTAAAGGAGCCCATTCAGTTGTTTTTGTAACCATGGTTTTGAGTCCATGAAGTTCCTGAGCTGTTGTTTAATCTGTGAAACTGTTTTTTTCACAGAACAGAAGTTGTTCCTTCTGTTATGAATGAAAGTCTAGCCGGGTAAAGTATTTTTGGTGAGGCATTTATTTCATTGTGTTTTTTCATGATATCCCACCACTGTTTTTGGGCCGTGAGGGGTTTCATTAGACAAGTCAGCTGTGAATCTTTTTTTTTTTTTGATTAATTTATTTTTTAATTGAATCTCCATGAGAAAAGTTACAAAGCTTTCAGGTTTAAGTCTCAGTCATACAATGATCAAACACCCACCCCTTCAGCAGTGCACATGTTCCACCACTAAGAACCCCAGTATATCTCCCATCCCACCCCCCATCTGTGTACCTGATGATTTTCACTTTAATCTATTTTTACTTTGATTACATTCAATATTTCAACAGAAAACTCGCTATTATTATTTGGAATTTCCCCCCAACAATCAGACCTACCGAAAAGGCATAATTTGATAATATGTTTTTCATTGCTGAGAATGAAGAGCATATGAGGTTGCGCAGCCGCTCTTGCGGTTTTGGATTTCTAGTATTTAGTAATTAAGTCCAGAGAAATTTCTGCCAGAAGTTGCATCACTACAAGCTTATACCTCTGTTTAGTGTGTTCTAAAAGATGGTGGTCACCACACCACCGCTGAAAGGAAAGGCTGAGAGAGAAAAACCTTTCCCCTCTTGGGGCAGCATGGGGCCATAGCTTTGTTCACAGCCTAGAGGCATTTCTGCAAAAAGTTGCTGGATGCCAAAAGTAGTTAGTGGGCCTCCAGGATCATGGTCTCTCAGGAACGGAGGAGCCATTCATGCGTGGCTGCTCGGGGTCTCATCTGGGTGGAAAGCCTCGGCTGTGAATCTTAAGGTTGCTCCCTTATAGATAATTTCTTTCTTTGATCTTGCTGTTTTCAGGATTTTGTCTCTATCTAAAGTTTTGGTCATTTTGATAAGGATGTGTCTTGGGGTATTTTTATTTGGATTTCTTCTAGCTGGTACACTTTGGATCTCCTGAATGTGGTTGCATGTTTTCTTCAGCTCTGGGAACATCGTAGCAATGATGTCTTTGACAGTTTCTTCATCAGGGTTTTCTGATGGCTTTGTCTGATGTCTTTGACAGTTTCTTCTTCATCAGGGTTTTCTGATGGCTTTGTCTGATGTCTTTGACAGTTTCTTCTTCATCAGGGTTTTCTGATGGCTTTGTCTGATGTCTTTGACAGTTTCTTCTTCATCAGGGTTTTCTGATGGCTTTGTCTGATGTCTTTGACAGTTTCTTCTTCATCAGGGTTTTCTTCCTGTCCCTCTGGGACTCCAATAATTTTTATATTACTCCTCTTGGCTTCATCATGATCTTCTCTTGCCATCTGTTCCCGGATTGTGAGTCTCTTTTCATTGGTCTCATTGGGGTTGGGGAGGAAAGGGCTGGCTCCACCCCCATCCCTTGAGGCCCTGCATATATCTCACAGATCTGAACCTCCTTATTTTACTGAATATAGCTTGATCTACCAAGAAATTTGGAAAGAAGTTGCTAATCATGATCTCATTTACCATGACTAAACTGTAGTCTGCAGTACTCTTTCAAAAGCAACACATCAGCCCTTTAGATATTCACAAGGTTTACAATGCTCACAATTAAAGATCTTTATAGCATTTATCTACTTGGCAAAAGTTCACTTTACATTAGAAGCTTTATCTTTAGAGATCCAATTTCTGGGGAAACAGATATAAAAGAATTAAAACACTCACAGAAAATGGGATAATTATTTTTCATTTGAGTGTTGCCTGTATTTGTTGGAGAGGCTCAAGGTCTTGTGTCTCACCCATGCACTTCCCCATTTTCAGAATCCACTAAAACCAAAGGCACTGCTTATAGCTGCTTGAATTTTAAAATCACTCCCTGCCTTTTTTTTTCCAGTAAAAAGAAAGCTGGTCTGGAGCTCCAGCAGGAAAACTGGATATCTTTAACTCTTATCAAGGCACAATTCTGTGGTTTTGGTAGCTCCTGAAATTTTGGTTAGTAACAATCTCAGAAATCAAATAAAACACTGGTAGACTAAAAAGAATTCGCAACCAATCTTATAATTCTAGAAACTCAAGTCTTAATTCATTACTCTTTAAACTTGTTTTCGTGTACCACAATAATTTCAATTATTGCACTAATAACCCAGTGTAAATACAAATAAATTCATTAACATAATAGAGTAAGAAAACCCTTAAACCCTCCATTTTAAAAAATTTTAGTGAATCAGCATGAGATACTTCCATGTTTGAGCTTCAGCCATGTGATGATTGAACACCCATCCTCCACCTATGCAAAATTTCCACCACCAATGTCCCCAGTACCTCCTTCCCCCTCCACAATCCTAGTCCTCACCCTGCCTCTATGGCAGACAAATCCTCAATAATCTCTACTTTTTGGGCATTAGGTTTGCCTGAATTTTGCCACCAACAAACATTCAAGTCTACCTGCCAGGGGCAGACACTAGATAATTTATTTTCCATTGCTCATTTTGAATATCATGGGAGTTTGTGTGGCTGAAAGCAGTTGCAAGCTTATGGAATCTTACATTGTAAATGACTGAGTTCCAGAGACATCTCTGTATGGTACTAACTCATTTGGGGATTTAATTGGGAGTCTCTGGCCCAGGGCTGTTGGCGCATTAAGGTAGTGCCCGGTGGAACCTTGTGGGCATGACAGCCAAGCTGTGGAGCGCAGAGAGCCGGGGAGGGACAGCATGACAGCCCAGCGCCTCTGCCGCCGTGTGGCTTTGAGATTTAATCCTGAAACCCTCATACCTGGGCCTTGTTTGCAGCAGCTCTTGGCCTCTGGGATTCCATCTGGAGTAGGTTGGGAGACTGCATCTGCTCCATCTGGGGTGCCCTGGTGAAATTGGCTTGGTACTTAATCCCTCAGAGGGTTTTTTGGTGCTGTGGTGCCGTCGAAGATTTGCTGCTGTGTCGCTGGGCCAGGGCTGTGGGTGCGCTAAGATGGCGCCTGGTAGAACCTTGTGGGAGTGACAGCCAACCCGTGGAGTGGGCGGAGAGGTGGGGAGGGGCAACTCCTGGAATTGAAACAGTTTCAGTTTCCCAGAAATCAGTATGTAACTAGCAACCTGAACCCACCCAGGAAGTTCTTGGGCCGGAAGCCATAGCAGAAATACCCAGAAACCACAAGCTTATCAGAGCCCAACTGATACTCTAGACACTTGCCAAACACCCTTATTTGGTAATTAAGTAAGACTTTCTTGAAACAATAGGACTTGTAAGGTTTATGTAATCAAACACTATACGAACTGCTTGCACTTGAAGGTCAGGGTCACTATCAAGAAACTACTCTGTGGGTGAGATAGTTGACCCAGTATACTGGCATAAAATTCCGACTGGTTTTGCATTATCGTGTTCGTGTCTCTGTCCATCTCACCACTTGGGAACCCACAGTCCTGGATTTAACACCATTGCTGATGGTGTGGCTCATTTCTTCAAGACCATTCAGCTGGAACCAAAGTACTTGAAATAACTGAATGAAGACAACCTGTATAAATCTCCTTTTTTCCTAGACTACACCATGGCAACTGACTCATCTGTACAGAAAACACCAAGCCAGACTAGGTTGAAAAAGGGCTAGAGAACCAGTTTACTAGAAAACTGGTTTATTAGAAAACCCTCACCCGTCCACTTTGGATGTGCAACTTTTCCCCTTTTCTTTATGGTCTTTTATACTGCGTTGCCTTCATCCAAATTTGGGATGCCTAACTCCTTTCAAAAGTCTTTTCACACTTTCTTTTCCAGAAAGTCTTTCTTGTGACCTAAAGACTATAGCCTGAACCTGGGCAGATAATGGGACTGCCTTTAAAAGGAAAAAAAAAAAGCTTTCTTTTGGGGGAATGGGGGAGGGAGTGGCATTGGGCCACACCCAGATGTTCTACTGGCTTACTCCTAGTTCTTTGTTCAGGGATCACTCCAGACAGAAGCAGGGGACCCTCTAGGGTACTGGATATTGAGTCAAATGCCCTACTTGCTGTACTATCATTCTGCCTCACCTACTTTTTTACAGTCTTTATCTTCAGGTACATGAACACAACACAACACAACACAATTAAGTGAAGCAGGTAGTCCAGTAGATAGGAAAGGGCCCCCTATGGCAGTGAGTTCTAGGGAGGTAAAAAAAACTGACCAGTCCTAAGGCTATCAGCACTCACCTATGGATACAGGAATTAAAGCCTAATGAGACCTTTAGTGGGTGCCAACACAGACTCAGAGAAGGCTGGACCCCCCCTCGTAGAGAAGTTCAGCAGGAACAAAGGCCAGGAAAGGAATATCAAAGAAAATCATAATCTACTACCAATTGTACTCCTTTGGCACCCCCATAGCAAGGCTATCTTATCTAGATAAAAAAGACCCAAGGCCTGGGGTGATAGGGCAGAGAACAGGGCATTTGCCTTGTATGTGGCTGATTGGAGTTTGATCCCCAGCATCTCATATGGTCCCCCAAGAACTGTCAGGAGTAATTCCTCAGTTCAGAGCCAGGAGCAACGTCTGTGCCTCACGGGTTGAGACCCCAAAGTCAAATAATAACAATAATAAATAAATAAAATTAAAAAAAGAAAGAAAGCCCCAAGTGGGCAACTTGGGAGAAACCCTATAAAAATTCTTCTTGAACAAACTCAGTGCAAGGATGTGCTGCTCTGGCTCATGTTTGACCCTCATCTTCCCCACTTGAGATGTGTTCATACTTTCATATCTACTGCTAGATGTGTGCTGGGGTCCCTCTCCAATCTGCAGAATCCCACATTCCTCTCTTGAGCACATTTTCTCTCTGTCTCTTTTTTTCTTTCCTTCCTCAAAACTTCCAAATAAGATCTTCCATGCTTCACTTCTTGTCTCCTCCTGAAATTTCTTTTCTGCAAGGGAAAGGCAGGGAACCAAAAGGTATAGGCAACATCTAGGACTGACTTTCCTTTCCTGCAAGGAGCTAGACTCACAGCAGGCTGAGTCCTAGCTGGCTTTCCCAGCTGTTCCCTGGGTAGCAGAGGTGGATTGAGAAAAATTGGCAGATTCCCTTCTCAAGTTCCCCCCTCTCTCCTCCCCACTTCACATAAATCCCTCAGTGACCCAACCAGCATCAGAAGGAAACTTCCATGCAGCAGACACCACTCCCGGTGGGATGGGGAAGGTGAATCCTCAGCTGCTGTCTCTGCTTCGCGGTATGTGTTTGTGTCTGGCTCCAATTACTCAGAAGGTGAAACTTGAGCAATTTTTCACACCCATTTAGCAATGAGTCATACTGAGGGTCCAGAGTAAAGAATATGCCCTTTTAGACAAATTCACCTCAGGATTTTCACCTTGTTTAAACCCACCTTAAAGCCTGATATTGCAGGAGGAAAAGTTCATGTTTGCAAGGCCCCAGCACACCTTGATTGGAAATTCCAATCCTTTATCCTTCCTCCTTCACAAGTGGTTTAGGTTTCCTTGACTCAACAATAAGTACAGAGGCCCCAGCCTGAATGTTGACAAGTCATGGTAGAATGAGAGAGTTCACCAGTCAAAGCCAATTATTTTCCTTAGTAACAATTTGATAATCTCTTCTTTTTAGAAAACAGTTTTTTCTTTCACCAGTGATATTTTCTTAGCCATAACAGCACCAGTGAGTATATAAAAACGCATGATTTTAGAGTTCAGTCCCATTTACTATTACTTTGTTATTATCTTTTACCTCTGGCAACATTTAGCTAGTTTTTACCTTATCCTGCCACATATATCTACTTATGTGATACAGAAGTCATATTTTTCTTTTTGTACTTTTATTTGATTCATGGATCTAAGTTGCAAAAAACCTGGCACTTCTCAACGAAATCCCTCAGTCCATGTCTCTTAAGATTCAGAACATTCATTTGTGAAGGGATAGAATCATTCATTACACATACACACAGAATTTGCAGTGGCAATAATCTTCATAAGCTATTTTCTGTTAGAAATTATGATGTCTTAGTTGATGCAGGGGTATAGTAATATTCAGCCAGTAAACTGCGTGAGCCTGGTAATTCCTATGGTTTGGCTGAGGTATAGAATGGAAAAGACACACATGATTTTTCTCAGCTGCCACTGGGCCATCAGCCCGTGTGGTGTGCACCATGAATGATGTTACAGAGATCCAATGGCTCTTGGTAAAGAAAACATTCCCCACTCCTGATACAGGATATTCATAAGAACTATTTGAAACTATATACTTCTGTGTAAATCAGATAGCTATGATCTTGTCATTTTACTAAATATCCATCTAACAAGAAAATAGGTACCATACCATAAAAATCATAGAGTGGAATGATTGTAATGGGGTATTCATAATAGCTCTCTGCTTAATAGAACACCAATGTCAAAAATCTAGGTAAATTGTGGTATAATTGTATTGTAGAATTCTTCTGGTAAAGAAACGGTCAGTCACACCTTCTCCAGATGGAATCTTGGCGACTCTGAGCTTCTACTAAAATTGCTCCAGTATGTGGAACTGGGACTATTTCTCCAAAGTGCGTGGGGGCACAGGAACTGGGAGGCTCCATCCCAACTTCCAGCCTGACCCTGCTGCCAGAAGTCACGTCCTCATCTTGCCCCGGCACTATCTTGCTGCACCCAGCAGTGATGAATCTGGCCGGTGGGCACTGCAAGCTGGAGAATGGTCAAGACTCCTGACCAGGCCAACAACACGGGGTGCCAGATAGAGAAGGTGCAGCGTCCCTGACTTCTCCAGATGGAGTCCCAGCAACACTGAGCTTCTACTAACATGGCTCCGGTATATGAGACTGGGACTATTTCTCCAAACCACGGGGCCACATAAGCGGCCTTTCCTGATATACAAAAAGCCACTCAAGAACGGCTCTCCCACCCCTGAGTGGCCGTTACCCCAGAGGCACAGAAACCAATCTCGGAATGCAGCGACTGCTGGCAGATATACTCCTTGACTGTGAACTAAGCTACAGCACTGTGCAGCCCCGGAAGGGGAGGGGTTTTTGTCCCTTGGCCTTTTCCCCTTTGCGGTGGCATGGTGACCACCACCTTTCAGAGCCAATTGGATAGAGAGGTAGGAGCTTGCAATGATGGGATGCACAGGGCATCTCGAGATGGGGGGAAGAACCATCCTTCTCCCTGCCCAAGTGAGAACCCAGCAGCCGCCACGAACAGTTCTTCCGCTCCTGTACAGCTACAATCCCAGAGGCACACAAACCAATCTCGGAATGCAGTGGCTGCTGCAGAAATACCTCTGGACTTAATTACTAAAATACCAGAATCCCAAAACTGGGCGGCCATGTTCACAACCCTGAAACATCATATGCTTTTTGTTATCAGGAATAGAAAACATATGATCTAATGATGCCATTTTGACAGGTTTGATTGTTGGGGGAAAAACTCCAAATAATAACAGTGGGTTTTCTGTCAAAAATTGAAGGTAATCACGGTAAAGAGAGAGTAAAGTGAAAATCATCTGTCACACAGGCGGGGTGGTAGAGTGGGAGGGGGACTATGTTGGGGTTCTTGGTTGTGGGACATTTGCATTGGTGAAGGGATGGGTGTTTGATCATTGTATGACTGAGACTTGATCCTGAAAGCCCTGTAACTGTTCTCACATAGATTCAATAAAAAAAGAAAGAAATGGTCAATCAACTATAATTTAAACCAACAATGGATTGCAGTCATAACTTGAATAAAATTAGTGGAGCCCAGAGGACTATTGACTTATTTCACTGAAATAAATTCAACAATTAATGAGAAAAAAATGGAGTATCTGAGTCAAGTGAAGTTGCTATGAGTCAAAGGGGCACAATTACTGATTCTTGGATAATGGGATTATTCTTTCTTCAATGTAGATACATGATATTTTAAATAGAGATTGCTCATATATAGTAGTTTACTACTGTAAACTTTTGAGTTGTACACTGCTGTTTTTGTAATATTATTTCATTAGAATTTGAAAACTCATTACCAATCTTCCGATACAAACAGGACACTTAATGATAAGTGACACTAAAAAGGACACTTGATGATAAATCTTCATCTCAAAATTGAAGGGGAATAGTGTTTCCCTTGTCACAGCACAGTTAGCACATAGAATTTGATGAATACATAGAAAATGTGCACAATTTAAAGGTTATTTTAAACTTTATATTCTTACCCTCATTATCATACACATAAGCTCAGATGCAAAGATGCTTACTTTCACCAGAGTCTGGGAAATACCTATCTCTCCTCTGGCCCACTTTAACTTCATCTGTGTGATTAACATCTTGCAAATAATAAGGTCCGAAATTTATTCTCACTATCCATGAATAAAAAAACTGAGTTTATGCTCACTATCTATGAACATGGAATCCCATTGTCAATTAACTTGATGCTTTATTTTCTGCTTTTCCAATATGTGAGGTTGAAAGTTAAAGCAAGCATAAACAACTTAGAAATGGGAAGAACTCAGGTTAATCATTTGCTCATTCTGACTGATAAGAATTTGTGTATGTCTAGGGATGTGGTGCTGCTAGCAGGTCGACCTGTACCCACGGGACAAGTACAGGATTTTCTCGTACATGGCGCATTCAGGCTTCCTGTTTCCCCAAAATTGCTGCTGTGCTTATAACTGGACCCGAAAACTTGGGACCAACTTTCTTGAGAAATTAAACGGCCGGAAGTTATGCATGTGGGAACCATGGCCACAAATCACCTCTGGCTCAGCTGTATAAGCTCATTTGTCATCCTTGCTTCAGAGAACCATAAGTAAATCTAGAAAGAGATCAAAAACCACAGTTAGTCTCAGACCAGCATAAGTCTGAACAGACCAGGGTAAATTGGAGGGAGAAGGTCAACCTTGTGCCCGTCCAAGCAGATCCCCCATCAGCTGCTTTCTTCCACAATTGAAAATTGCCACCATGCCCCTGGCTGGACTCTAGTATCCTGGGATGGACCTAACCAAAATATAAGCTGCTGAAAATTTAGGTATGTGGGTTATGTGACTGAAATCTCCAGGCCTTCTCAGGGTCAGGATGGACTCCCTTCCCCAGCCCCCTACACACCTCCCTGTACTTCCGGAAGCCTTGATAGTCATGTCCACAGTCCAAAGCTTTGACCCATTTACAAAAGCTACCAGAGTCATACCTTCCAGATGAAAATACTGAATGTCCTGAGAAAACACCTTGACTTCTTAGCATCTGTATTGCAAACCATAATGTCTAAGAGAGAGAGAAGAGATGTTGTGGGCAGTCTATCATTGAGGCAGGTTGGAGGGAGGGTGTTTGAGGGATTGTGGGAGGAACACAGGGGATATTGATGGTAGGCGGTGTTCACTGGTTGGAGGGATGAGTGTTGGGTCATTGTGTGACTGAAACCAATCATGAACAGCTTTCTCAAGGTCTATCTCACGGGTAGTCAATAAAAAAAAAAATTGTGTATATCAGCACTCCAGCCTGGACAACTGGTATATTTGTGAATTTTGCACCTAAATTTCTTTTTTTTTTAATTTTCTTTTTTTTACTTATTTATTTTTAATTAGTGAATCAACGTGAGGGGTACAGTTACAGTTTTATACATTTTTGTGCTCTTGTTGCACCTAAATTTCTTACCTATTCTTTATTTTTTTTTATTTTTTTTTTAATTTTTTATTGTGGAAAGTTACAAAGTTACAAAGTTTTCAGGTTTAAATCTCAATTATACAATGCTCGAATGCCCATCCCTTCACCAGTGCTCATATTCCACCAAGAATCCCAGTATAGCTCCACCCCGCCCCCTCACACCCAAACCCCCTACCTATTCTTTAATTCCCTCACATAATAAACTAATTATTTATTGTTATTATCTTTTTTATTACCTTTTCTACCAGAATATATATTCAGATATTTGTTTATACCAGTTGTAGCAGAACAACTAAGCTTTTATGAACTTTGGAACTGTATTTCTTACCTATCCTCTTTAAATATTATAGATAAAAATTATAGCTATTTCTTGTATATATTATCAAAGGGCGGAGCAATAGCACACCGGGAAGAGTGTTTGCCTTGCACTCGGCCAACCCAAGTTCGATTCCTCCGTCCCTCTCGGAGAGCCCGGCAAGGTACTGATAGTATCCCGCCCACACAGCAGAGCCTGGCAAGCTACCTATCGTGTATTCGATATACCAAAACCAGTAACAACAAGTCTCACAGTGCAGACATTACTGGTGCACGCTCAAGTAATTCGATGTACAATGGGAAGACAGTGCTACAAATGCTATATATTATCATTATATTATAGATATTCCTTATCTATTTCCTTATTTATCCTTCTTGTACATATCCACCTTATATGTACCTCGCCTCCTTACATATATATGTATATATATATATATATATATGAATTTTTTTTGTTTTTTGTTTTGTAATCTCTCCCTTAAATTTGAATAACAACCTCAGTGGGGTAAGGACTCTAGGTTTAAGATTTTCTTTATTCCTTCCTTTTTCATTCCATTCTCTTCTTAAGTATAGGTTTGATATGGTTTTTGTGAGTTTCAAGTTGTATTCCTTATATTTGAGATTTTGCAGCTCTTTTGACACTTTAAGTAAATAGCCTCTCTGGTTCTTGCCATTTTGACTACTTTGTATCTTGCTGTGGTTCTGTCTGACTGTGTTTGCTTCACTTGAGCATCCTGGATCTGTGCATGTGCCTCCCTCCACTGACTGGGAAAGTTCATAGCTATTTTTTTCCTACCAGCAGTTCTTCCCTTATCTCTTTTCCCTCTTCTCTGGGTATCAAAATAGTTATGAGATTATTTCTCTTGATATTGTCTACTATCATCCACTTTGAACATTCTTTTTATTGTTTTTGTTCCTTTTGTTGATTGTAGGATAACATAGCCTCAGGTAGTTTAGGTTTATTGGGTTACTCCCATCACAGTGCTCCCATTCCTGTGTGTTTATTTGTAGTTTCTTTCTTAGTGTTCTGTGGACTTGTAAATATTGTTTTTCTCTTCTCCTTGAGTCTTTTGCATAGTTTATTCAGAGCCATGTCCTTTTTGTATGAACACAGGAAGACTTAGTAAATGCTATGCTTTTGTAACCTGGGAGTCATTTTACTCTACATGATGTTTTCCTCCTAGGCATCTGTTCTCTTGACCTGAGCCTCAGCTGCCCTTACTTCCTAGCACCCCCAAAAGCAGGGTCCCGATGAAAGACGGGACGGACCCAGAGCAAGTGGTGAGTGGTGTGCTATCCTGGCATAGAGATGGGCCTGGCCAAAATGCCTAATGCTTAACTATAAGTTAAGAGCTTGGTCATGGACAAATGCTGTCATGATCCAAATAGTAATAACTAGATTCGGACCCTGCTAGGGTTAGGAATGATTAATCTGGCCTGAGTGCTGTAGTCTGAGTCTGTGGTAAGATGTTCCCAGGAGAGCTGCCTTGCAAGCCTCAATGTATCTCTTGCTATGTCCATACAAAATAACTAGTGTTCAGATGTGAATAAGTTCTTGGAGTCAGGAAAGGAGAAAAACCTTAAGACGTATTTTACCTGCTGGCAGTCAAGAAGGGCTTTGGAAAGCCCCTAGGTTGTGTTCCCTTTGAACCTGAAGGCCCTCAGGAAGGCCTTTCTTATGTTGATTTTGCTAACTGGCTGTGTGTAGCCTAGAGGGCAAGGTGAAGAGAGACAAGTAGGAGGAGAGACTAGTGAAGAAGAGAATCCAGCTCGGCAATAGATCAAGAGAGAGGACTGAGCCAGGAGTGTGGGAGGTGAGAAAGATGGAAGATTGAATAAATGGTAATTAATCAGCAATCAGCTTGGTCCTCGGTCTTCCTTCACCTGTCCTTGGCAAACGGCTGTCCCGATCCAGCCCATACACAACGGTTCCAGAGCACCGAACATGGTTGGTGAGAGAGAGCCGCCTGGAGAGCCTGAGAGTGCACATGACCTTCGGTGTGCTTACTTTTTTACAGTTGATGAACTCTATATTGCTTCCAAACAACACTTGTTCAGTTTTCAGCTTCTTCAGTTCTCCTACTGTTTCTCAGTACTGTATTTTTTCACTCTTTCAATTCTAATTGAATGATATTTTAAATGTTTCATATATTTTTTGAAGAGACCAGGCAGATCTAAGATCTAATAAACATTCTCAAATAAACTTGAGAACTTAGTCAGCTCCTGTCCTCATCTGCTAAAGTTACTGAATTCCTTTGTTTTCTTCTTCTTCCTAACTCTACATGGATTTTGGAGTGGTAGTGAAGATCCCAGATTATCTGAGCACTGATCAGGTGTGCTGTCACTCATACAACTATACTACTATTTATACCTCTGTTGATTCCTTGCCACTACCTTTGCCTTGTGAGGAATTTCTAGCAGAGGAGGCAAAGGTAGAGATAGGTTGCACAATCTCTTCATGGGGTTTTCTTGGCAAAGGAGACAGTGTTTAGAGTAAGTTGCAGGATCTACTCCATCATTTCCCAGCAGGAGGTTCAACTATATGGAGTATTTGGAGAAAAATGGGTATGTAGTCAGGGGTGTGGATGTGGACCTGCAGAAACTGTAAAGGCTGAGAGTGGAGGCTCCTGGGACTCATGTGGAAGGGAAGCAAATTACTTTTATTTCCTACTTAAAACATGATAAGTATGCTCTGAGTCAAGCTTGTTCTTGGTAACTGCTGGCCAGTTTCGTGAAGGAAATGATTGAGTAACCCAGAGCTTGAGGCATGTCCTATTCTCTAAACAGAATAGGGTAGCAGGTTCAGATAAACTGATGAGTGCAGGTTCTTTCTGCTTCTGAGTCCCTTTTATGCCACTTCCTAAAACTGTACTGTTTATTTTGACTACAAACAAAGCAGTTGATGTAAAAGGAAATGTTACTGTTGAATGGAGGCTCATGTGTTTATTTACCTGTATATGTGGAGTACCTGATGTTTGTGTATAATCTACATTAGGCCCGAGGGGAGACAATAATAAATATTACAATTGAAATTATATAACGTTTGAAAAATCTGTTTCTGTTTAAAGTGCTTTTGATTTTAAAAATGCTATGGTAAAGATACAACACAGTACAAACACTATATCCAGTCTCAGAATGTCAGAAAAAGAGACCACGGAGGAAAAGAGTGTAGCAACTACAGAGCACAGGATGAAGAAGAGGAGTTTTCTGACTAAGTCTGTGTCCTAGGAAAAAATCCATAGTTTAGAGCACCTACCTTTAAGACTTAAAGTCATGAGTTCAGTACCTGGTACCTTTGAGTGTCATCGTGATGCTTAGGGGGTTGTGCCTGACAGGTCTGTTGTGTGTATGGGCAGTGCCATGGGCAACTACTGCACGTAGTAGCCAGTGTGTGAGCAACACAACTAAAGAGCTGTGTGTTAGCACTTAGGCTTACTGAATAGGCTTACTGAAGTCAGCACCTTGGTGTGACTTCCTAGAGAGCACAACAGACAGCTTAGATGTGTGAGCATCACAAGCAGTAGGTGTTTGACTCCCAGTCTGCAACAATAATCATGAAGAGAAGAAAAGGGGAGGATAATAAAAATTGAAAAGGAAATAAGAAAAGGTGAACTAAAAGTGAAAGGGCTTGCTTTTTTTTTTTTAAGAATGGGGAGTGTTTTATATATATATATATGTATATTGTGTGTGTGTGTTTGTGTGTGTGTGTGTGTGTGTGTGAATAAGACTTACATGGTGGAGAAGTATCTGAAGTTCTACTACACCTGAGTGAAAATTTCAGGCTTTTTATCTTCCACAGTTGATTTGTTTTCTTGCTCTCTCGATAAACATAGTGAAGAAAGCAGGACTGTGAGTCATGCCCGGTCATCTGAGAGTTTCACAGTTTGTCTCTCAGTGATAATGTTAGGAAGTGAGTTGTTTTAAATGGCTGAATATTTTATCATTAAATTTCTTGCTAAATTGATTTTTTGAAAACATTTTGCTTTTGATATGGGGAGAGAGTTCAAAGTGTTGGGGCACATGCCTTGCATGGTTAGATCTTGAATTTAAATCCTGGATCTGCATGCTGCTCCGAGCACCTTCAGGAGTAGCAGTCGTGGCCCCCAGTACCTCTGGGCGTGACAAAGAAAAATTACGCCCTTTCACAATTTAGTGCCAGGAGTGATCCTAGGCTTTCTGTGCACTGCATAGAATTCAGCATGCATATATATTTTGCTTTTAGCTATAATATTTTTAGTAAATAAACATATTTGTGTGGGTATATATATATGTATACATAGATATTTACACATATATAAAACATTGCTTTTATAATAGAGTAACAAAATATTTTTCCATATTTAGTTATTATTACTTAAAAATATTTTCTCATATATAGATGGCTTAGTTTGCTAGAATATGAGAGGAAGACAATGTAACTTGACCACCACTTTAGATAAAAATAATAGAAAAAGGTGACTAGTGAAAGAAACCTTGGTATATCTACATAATGAAATAACTATGCAGCTGTTAGAAAAAAATGAAATCATGAAAATTGCATAGAAGTGGATCAACATGGATAGTATCATGCTAAATGAAATGAGTTAGAAAGAGAGGGACAGACATAAAAAGACTGTACTAATTTTGGAATATAAAAAAACTTAATAGGAGACTAACACCTAAGGACAGTTTCTCCCCACAACCACGCCAACATCGGTTGCTTTTATTTATTTGGATGTGGGCCTGACTCTGTTGTGTGAGATGATATCTCATTGTTGTTTTGATCTGCATCTCCCTGATGATTAGTGATATAGAGCATTTTCTCATGTGCCTCTCAGCCATTCGGATTTCTTCTTTGGGAAAGTTTCTGTTCATTTCATCACCCCATTTTTTTTTATTGGGTTGGGAGTTTTCTTCTAGTGGAGTTCAAACAGTGTCTTGTATATCCTTGATACCAACTCCTTATCGGATGGGTATTGGGTAAATATCCTTTCCCATTCTGTAGACTGTCTTTGTTCTTTGAGGTGCAGAAGCTTCATAGTTTTAGATAGTCCCATTTCTTTATCTCTGTTTTCACTTGCTTGGCCAGATGCATGTCATCTTTGAAGATACCGTTGGCTTCAATGTTGAGGAGGGTTTTGCTGACCTTGTCTTCAATGTACCTTAGGGATTCTGGTCTGATGTTGAGGTCTTTAATCCATTTTGATCTGACTTTTGTACATGGTGATAGGTGGAGATCTAAGCCCATTTTTTTGCATGTAGCTGTCCAGTTTTGCCAGCACAATTTGTTCAAAATGCTTTCCTTGCTCCACTTCACATTTCTTGCTCCCTTATCAAGATTAGATGTTCATATATTTGGGGTGGGGTGTCTGAATATTCACCCCTGTTTCATTGGTCTGCAGCTCTGCCTTTGTTTCAGTACCAAGCTGTTTTAATTACTGTCACTTTGTAGTAGAGTTTGAAGTTTGGGAGGCTGATTCCTCCCATTTTCTTTTTCCCAAAAATTGCTTTAGCTATTCGTGGGGGCTTATTGTTTTTCATATGCATTTCAGGAGTGCTTGCTCCATTTTTTTTGAAGAAAGTCAAGGGTATCCTTATAGGGATTGCATTGAATTTGTACAATGCTTTGGGGAGTATTGCCATTTTGATAATATCAGTTCTTCCAATCCATGAGCCGAGGTTATCTTTCCATTTCCTCGTGTCCTCTTTTATTTCCTGAAGTAGCATTTTGTAGTTTTCTTTATACAAGTTCATTATCTCCTTAGTTAAGCTGATTCCGAGGAACTTGATCTTTTGAGGCACAATTGTGAACAGGATTGCTTGTGTAATGTTGCTTTCTTCGCTCACATTATTTGGGTATAGGAAAGCCATGGACTTTTGGGCATTGATTTTATAGCCTGCAACTTTACTATACAAGTCTATTGTTTCTAGGAGTTTCTTGGTAGAGGTTTTAGGATTCTCTATGTATAGTATCATATCATTTGCGAATAGTGAAAGCTTGATTTCTTCCTTTCCTATCTGAATGTCCTTAGTATCTTTTTCTTGCCTAATCGCTATTGCAAGTATTTCCAGTACTATATTGAACAGAAGTCGAGAGAGTGGGTATCCTTGTCTCGTCCCCCTTCTCAGAAGGAAGGATCTTATTTTTTCCCTATTGAGGACGATGCTTGCCGAAGGCTTGTGATAAATGGCTTTGACTATATTGAGGAAAGTCCATCCTATACCCATTTTGGCGAGAGTTTTCATCATAAATGGTGCTGGACCTTGTCAAATGCTTTCTTTGCATCTATTGATATGATTATATGATTTTATCTTTTCTTTTGTTGATGTGATGGGTTATGTTGATTGATTTCCGGATGTTAAACCATCCTTGCATCCCTGGGATGAATTCCACTTGGTCGTGGTGTATGATCTTTTTGACGAGTTGTTGAATTCTATTTGCTAATATTTTATTTAGAATCTTCACATCTGTGTGCATCAGGGATATTGGAGTGTAGGGTTTTTTTTTGTGGTGTCTTTGTTTGCTTTTGGTATTAGGGAGATATGAGCCTCATAGAAACTGTTTGGGAAGGTTTCTGTTTCTTCAATTTCCTGGAAAATCTTGAGAAGAACTGGCAATAGGTCTTCTTTAAATGTTTGGAAGAATTAGCCAGTGAATCCGTCTGGACATGGGCTTTTGTTTTTGGGAAGAGTTTTGATTGCTGTTTCAATTTCCTTGATATTAATAGGACTATTCAGGCACTCCAGGTCTTCTTAGTTCAGCTTTGGGAGTTAATAGGATTCCAGGAATTTTCTTCTAGGTTCTCTTGTTTCGTGGCATACAGATTTTCAAAGTAGTCTCTGATAAGCTTTTGAATTTCTTTGGTTTCTGTTGTGATATCCCCCTTTTTTATTTCTGATTTGATGTATAAGAGTTCGCTCTCTCTTTCTTTGTGAGTCTTGCTAGTGGTTTATCAACCTTGTTTATTTTTTTGAAGAGCCAGATCTTGGTTTCATTGATCTTTTGGATTGTCTTTTGGGTTTCCATGTCGTTGATTTCTGCTCTACGTTTTATTATCTCTTTCCTTCTACCTGCTTTGGGTCCCTTTTTTTGGTCTTTTTCTAAAATCTTAAATATCCCTTGATTAATAAAAAATGGCCTTCAATATCCCTTCTAATCTTTTTCAACCTGAAGTTTATGTTGTCCGATACTAGTAACGCCACCCCAGCTTTCTTGAGGGAGTTGTTTGCTTGCAGGATTGTTTTCCATCCTTTGACTTTGAGTCTGTGTTGGTTCTGGCTATTCAGATGTGTTTCTTGCAGGCAGCAGAATGTTGGTTTCAGTCTCTGAATCCATTTTGCCACTCTGTCTCTTAATTGGTGAATTTAGATCATTGACATTGAGCGAGATTATTGTTATGGGACTTTGCGCCATCTTTCTGTAGGGGTTTGTTGTGCTTGTAGGGGGTTTCTCTTGTCTTACAGTAGCCCCTTTAGTCCTTCTTTGAGGTTTGGTTTTGAGTCTATGAAATTCCTGAGTTGTTGTTTATCCACAAAATAGTGTATCATTCCTTCGAGTTTGAATGAGAGTTTGGCTGGATAAAGTATTCTTGGTGAAGCATTCATTTCATTGAGTTTTCTCACTATATCCCACCATTGCCTTTGGGCTTGAAGGGTTTCTTCTGATAAGTCTGCTGTGAATCTAAAGGGTGCTCCTTTGTATGTGATTTCTTTCTTTGACCGTGCTGCTTGCAGTATTGTGTCGCTATCTGTGACGTCCATCATTCTAACTATGATATGTCTTGGGGGTTTTCTGTTAGGGTCTCTTTTAGCTGCCACCCTTCTGGCTCTTTGAATCTGGATGTCTGAATTCTCCAGCTCTGGGAACTTTTCAGCAATGATTTCTTTGACTGTGGCTTTTTCATTAGGGTTGTTTCCCTGTCTTCCTTGTACTTCGATGATTTTAATGTTGTTCTTCTTGAAATCATCCTCTAAGACTCTGATTCACCCTAGAGCTATTTTGAGGTCTCTTCCCATTGTTTGTTTTTGCCTGTATGCTTCCTGCAGCTCATCTTCAAACTCACTGATTCTGTCTTCGTCTGTATCCATTCTATTGTTGAGGGCACCTACTGAGTTTTTTAATTCATCTACTGAGTCCTTTATTTGTGGTATTTCTTTTTGTAGCTTTTTAATTTCTGCTCTGATTTCTTCCTGTATTTTCTCGGCTGTCTGTTGTATTGTTTCTGTGAGGTCCTCCTTTACTTTTTTTGGGTGGGGGAGTTTTAGTCGAGGGGGGTGGAAATTCCTAAGTACTTTTATGGTCATTGAATCATTTGAATGGTTGAATTCTGGAGATGGAAAATGTGGTGCTATTCAGCCAATGTAGTAGTGGAGGCCAACAGGACCACACCTGGCCATAGTCTAAGGTCTTCAGGGCTATACCTGTTGATGCTCAGGTGCAATGGTTGCCAGTGGTTAAATTGGTGTGGAGCCCATATGTGCTAACCCCTGTCTGATCTTCCCATCTTTAATTTTTTAATGGCTTGTCAGTCTCATTTTGAAAGCACTAAACTTGTTTGTCTACATAGTCTGTGTTAGATTTGCTTTTCCATCTACCTTGTCAAATGATGAACTGATGCTAAAAGAGAGGAAAAGAGGCAAATAAAATGAGAATGAATGAGAAAGAATTAGTTTTGGCAGGTATTTATATGGAGTTGTGTGGAGACATGCATTAGTGGTCTGGTAAACCTTAAACATAGCAATTTTTCTTTTTCAGTCTAGAAAATAGCACTGCAGAGATCCTAAGAATGCTGTAAGTGTTTTCATCTACTGCTTTAGATCTGTCATGCCAGTTGCAGGCACATCTGGGCCCCTGGAGTCCTGTTCTTAATTTTCTGGCATATGACTCACCTTCCAGCTGGGCTCAGCACTGTCATGACCTCGCCAAACCCCAAATGACATGTTAATCTTAAGGTTTGCAAGAGACCCTGGGATGTTAAGACTTCTATCTTAGTGTCGGTTAGAGATTCTCGTGACAGGCTCTGCATCCCCCGCAAATAAACAGATGGTTTCAAGGCTGTGCTGAGCACTGGCAGCCTTGGTTTCTCTACCCAGACTAAAATTGGTGGGAGTTGGTGAACTCTCAGCATGATCGTGAATTACTCTTTGCCATTATGCCAATATGCCATCTTATATTGTTTTGATCTGCATCTCCCTGATGATTAGTGATGCAGAGCATTTTTTCATGTGCCTTTTGTCCATTCGTATTTCTTCCTTGAGAAAGTTTCTGTACATTTCTTCGCCCCATTTTCTGATGGGGCTGGATGTTTTCTTCTTGTAGAGTTCAACCAGTGCCTTATATACCCTTGATATCAACCCCTTATCAGATGGGTATTGGGTGAATATCCTTTCCCATTCTGTAGATTGCCTTTGTATTCGGGTCACTGTGTCTTTTGCAGTGCAGAAGCTTCTTAGTTTAATATAGTCCTATTTGTTTATTTCTGTTTCTACTTGATTGCTTAGTTCCGTGTCATCTTCGAAGATACCTTTGGCTTCAATGTCATGGAGGGTTTTTCCGACCTTGTCTTCAATGTACCTTATGGATTGTGGTCTGATGTTGAGGTCTTTAATCCATTTTGATCTGACTTTTGTGTATGGTGTCATGTCATTCACATGTAAAAACCCATTCTTTTACATGTGGTTGACCAGTTATGCCAGCACCATTTGTTAAAGAGGCTTTCCTTGCTCCACTTCACATTTCTTGCTCCCTTATCAAAGATTAGGTGTTCATACAATTGGGGTGGTGTGTAGGGATATTCCACCCTCTTCCATTCGTCTGAAGCTCTGCTCTTGTTCCAGTACCATGCTGTTTTAATTCTTACCGCTTTGTAGTAGAGTTTAAGGTTGGGGAGGGTGATCGCTCCCATCGTCTTTTTCTCCGAGAATTGCTTTAGCTATTCGTGGGCATTTGTTGTTCCATATGAATTTCAGTATTGCTTGGTCTATTTATTTGAAGAATTTTATGGGTATCCTTATGGGGATTGCATTGAATCCGTATAGTGCTTTAGGGAGTATTGCCATTTTGACAACGTTAAGTCTTCCTATCCATGAGCAGGGAATATTTTTCCATTTCCTCGTGTCCTCTTTTACTTCACGGAGTAAGGTTTTGTAGTTTTCTTTGTAGAGATCCTTAACGTCTTTAGTTAGGCTGATTCTGAGGTACTTGATTTTCTGGGGCACAATTGTGAATGGCATTTTTTTTTATGTCATTTTCCTCTATCTCACTGCTTGCGTATAGGGAGGCCATGGATTTTTGAATATTGATTTTATAGCCTGCAACTTTACGGTACAAGTCTATTGTTTGTAGGAATTTCTTAATGGATTCTTTAGGATTCTTTAGGTATAGAATCATGTCATCTGCGAATAGTGAAAGCTTGATTTCTTCCTTTCCTATCTGGATGCCCTTAATGTCTTTTTCCTGCCTAATTGCTATCGCAAGTACTTCCAGTACTATGTTGAACAGAAGTGATGAGAGTGGGCATCCTTGTCTTGTCCCTGATCTTAGAAGAAAGGCCCTTAGTTTTTCTCCATTGAGGATAATTCTTGCCACGGGCTTGTGATAGATAGCTTTGACTATCTTGAGGAAAGTTCCTCCAAAACCCATTTTGGTGAGAGTTTTCATCATAAATGGATGTTAGATCTTGTCAAATGCTTTCTCTGCATCTACTGAAATGATCATATGATTTTTATTTTTACTTTTGTTGATGTGATGGGTTATGTCGATTAATTTGCATATGTTAAACCATCCTTGCATTCCAGGAATGAATCCGGCTTGGTCATGATGTATAATCTTTTTGATGAGTTGTTGGATTCTATTTGCTAATATTTTGTTGAGGATCTTCGCATCCGTGTTCATCAAGGATATTGGTCTGAAGTTTTCCTTGTTAGCAGTGTCTTTATTTGCTTTTGGCATTAGGGAGATATATGCATCATAGAAACTGTTTGGGAGAGTACCTGTGTTTTCAATTCCCTGGTAAAGCTTGAGGAGATCTGGTAACAGGTCTTCTTTAAATGTTTGGAAGAATTCGCTAGTGAAGCCATCTGGGCCTAGGCTTTTGTTTTTGGGGAGACTTTTGACTACAGTTTCAATTTCCTTTATATTAATGTGTCTGTTCAGATATTCCAAGTCTTCTTTGTTCAGTCTTGGGAGATGTAGGAATCCAGGAATTAATCCATTTTTTGTAGGTTCTCTTGTTTTATGGCATACAGATTTCAAAGTAGTCTGTGATGATCTTTTGAATTTCATTAGTTTTTGTTGTGATGTCCCCCTTTTTGTTTCTGATTAGGTTTATTAGGGTTCTCTCTCTCTTTCTTTGCGAGTCTTGTTAGTGGTTTATCGATCTTATTTATTTCCTCGAAGAACCAGCTCTTTGTTTCATTGATCTTTCGGATTGTTTTTTGGGTTTCCATGTCACTAATTTCTGCCCTAAGTTTTATTATTTCTTTCCTTCACTCTGGTTTGAGTTCCTTCTGCTGGTCCTTTTCTCAGATCTTGAGCTGTGAAGTCAAGCCATCTATGTAGGCCCTTTCTTCATTCCTGAGAAATGCTTGTAGGGCTATAAATTTTCCCCTTAGCACAACTTTAGCTGCATCCCATAGGTTCTGGTAGTTTGTGTTTTCATTCTCATTTGTTTTGAGGTATCTTTTGAGTTCTTCCTTGATTTCCTTTGTGACCCACTCATTGTTCAGCAATGAGTTGTTTAACCTCCAGGTGTTTGATTTGGTTCTCCGCATCTGTGTGTGATTAACTTCTATTTTCAGGGCATCATGGTTTGAAAAGATAGTTGATAGAATTTCTATCTTCCCAATTCTATTGAGATATAATTTGTGACACAGAATGTGGTCTATTTTGGAGAATGTTCCATGTACACTGGGAAAAAATGTGTATTCTTTCTTTTTGGACTGTAAAGCCCTGTATAGGTCTATTAGCCCTCTCTCCTCCATTTCTTCCTTCAGAGCCTTTGTTATCTTGCTGAGTTTTGTTCTTGTTGATCTATCCAGAGATGATAAGGCAGTATTGAAGTCTCCAACAACTATCATGCTACTAGTGATGTCCCCATTAAATTCTGCTAGGAGTTGTTTTAAGTATTTAGCTGGTCGCTCATTAGGTGCATATACGTTTAGGAGTGTGATTTCTTCCTGTTGTACATACCTCTTGATGAGTAGAAAATGACCTTCACTGTCCCCTCTAACCTTTTTCAGTCTGAAATCTATGTTGTTGGATACTAGTATGGCCACCCCAGCTTTTTTGAGGGAGTTGTTTGCTTGCAGGATTGTTTTACATCCTTTGACTTTGAGTCTGTATTTGCTCTGACTGTTCAGGTGTGTTTCTTGTAGGCAGCAGAATGTTGGGTTCTGTTTTCAACTCCATTTTGCCACTCTGTGTCTTTTAATTGGTGCCTTTAGGCCATTGACATTGAGGGAGATTATTGTCATGTGATTTTGTGTCATCTTTCTGTAGGGTTTATTGTTCTTGTGGAGTTCTTACTTGACTTACAATAGTCCCTTTAGTCCTTCTTTTAAGTTTGGTTTTAACAGTTTCTGAGCTGTTGTTTATCCGTGAAGTAATGTATGGTTCCTTCAAGTTTAAGTGAGAGCTTAGCTGGATAAAGTATTCTTGGTGAGGCATTCATTTCATTGAGTTTTTTCACTATATCCCACCATTGTCTTAGGGCTTGGAGGGTTTCTTCTGATAAGTCTGCTGTAAATCTAAGGGGTGCTCCTTTGTATGTGATTTCCTTCTTTGACCTTGCTGCTTGCAGTATTGTGTCTCTATCCATGTCATCCATCATTGTGACTATGATATGCCTTGGAGATTTTTTATTGGGGTCTCTTCTAGCTGGCACCCTTTGGACTCCTTGGATCTGAATGCCTGCATTCTCTAGCTCTGGGAATTTCTTAGCAATGATGTCTTTGACTGTGGCCTTTTCATTGTGATTAGTTCCCTGTGCTTCTGGTACTCCTATGATTCTTATGTTGTTCCTCTTGAGGTCATCCCTAGGACTCTGATTCACCCTAGACCCATTTTGAGGTCTTTTGCCATTATTTGTTGTTGCCTATATGCTTTCTGTAGCTCATCCTTAAGCTCACTGATTCTGTCTTCGGCTGAGGTCATTCTACTGTTGAGGGCTCCTGCTGAGTTTTTTTTTTTTTTTTTTTTTTGCTTTTTTTGGGTCACACCCAGCGATGCACAGGGGTCACTCCTGGCTCATGCACTCAGGAATTACTCCTGGCGGTGCTCGGGGGACCATATGGGATGCTGGGATTCGAACCCGGGTCGGCCGCGTGCAAGGCAAACGCCCTACCCGCTGTGCTATCACTCCAGCCCCCTGCTGAGTTTTTTTATTTCATCTACCGATTCCTTTAATTGAGTCACTTCTGTTCATAGCTTTGAGATTTCCGCTCTCATTTCTTCCCGTATTATCTTGGTGGTCCTTTCCGATGCTGCGTTCATATCCTCCCTGAATTTATTAGATGTCTGTTCCATAGTTGCTTTGAGATCGTCAATCATCTTCACGATTTTCTCTCTGAATTCTCTATCTGAGAGGAGGCTGTATTTGTGGGTAGTCCCTGTTTAGGCTTCTGTGAGTTTTTGTTCATTCTCTCCTGGTGGTGGGAATTTTCGCTGTTTCTTTATGTGGTTATAGGTCTTACCCTCAGGCACTCTTCCTGGCTTAGGTAGGGCCCCTATTGAAGACTTGAGGCTGTAATCTCTTTATAAAGGTTTTTTGTGCAACCTCTTGTGTTCACTGACAGTTTTTATGAAGTTAGGGTGGGATACAGTAGTTGACTATTGGCATATAGTTATAAGAAAGCCATGATGTTCTTCAAAGGAATAGGTTACATAAATTTTGACATTAGTGAGCAATGCATTGAGAGGGGAGAAACAACTGTGGCCTCGTTAGCAGCTGCCGCTTTGAAGGGAGGCCACGCCCCCTTCTGAGGACACGTCTCCTGATGTAAGAACACGCTCCCACAATCTAGGCAGGACATGTGAATTAGGGCGGCGCTGAGGTTGACTGGCAGCAGTGGCAAAGTGGGGGTAGGGGTCCTGAAGAGCCCAAGCTGGCAGGACGCTGACTTGGGGGCAATTTCTCACAGGGCTGCCAGTCCTCCTTTACTTTAACGAATACCTTTTCAATCTTTACATTGAGTTCATTGAACATATTCAGGACTTCAACTTTGAATTCTTTATTGGACAGCTCAAGTTTGCAGGAAACTTGTATTGAGGCATCTGGACTCCTTTCATCATCCTCTCCTTGTGGTGGGGATTTGCATTGTTTCTTCATGTTGTTGTGGTGGTATGGAAGATCCCTTCAAGTTCACTATCCCTGTTATTTCTTGTTGTGAAAAAAGGATTCTGGATGGGCTTGGTGGTCACCTTTTTATGTACCCCCCTCTAGAACATGTCCTTCTCTGATGTTTCTCTATTCTTTACTTGAGTTATCAAGTGATGTTCTAGGAGAATGTGCTTTTTTACCTTGGGCTTGTACAGCTGCTTAAATTCATTGGTACTTTAGAGAAATTGGAATAGGCTAGCAGCCTATTGGAGAACTGTTTTGGGGATAGCTATGATGTAACTCAGGGAAATAGGTGATGAAGACTGAGATGTAAAAACAAATTGCTTGGTATGAGGAAATAACTACAAGCCAGGTGAGCATCTGCCCACTTCTGCTGAGGCCATGCCCACTTCTGTTGAGGCCATGCCCACTACCGTGATGTGGCTGGGTGCCTTGCAGAGGGGAGAAATGGCCTTCACTGACCTGCCAGAGGAAGCGGCGTTGGAGGGTGGCAAAGGGGTAGATGGGCAGCGCTCAGGCAAGGTGGGAGTTCAGGGTCCAAGGAAGAGAGGGGGAATGCAGGCACAGGGGAGATGGCGGCCCCTCCCGGTCACTTGAGAGTTTTGGAGGACTGGCATCTGTTTGTGGCTTTCCCACTTTTGGCATGCTTTATGCAGTCATGGAGGTGCTGAACCAATCGATCGTATTCTTTGTTGATGTTGATGTTATGAATGACGGCATCTTCTCACGTTGCTGCAATAGTGCCAAAGAGCTCCCCGTTGGTGATCATTCTGGGAGTTCTCTTCTTAAAGTTAAACTTTGCAGTCCTTTCTCCATGCTCTGTGAAGTAGAATTTTGCACGAAGGAGTCAGTGGTTCGATCCCATTTGGAATTTTGGGACGACAAAGACATGGTCAGGCAAAACTTTCAATTGAATATGATGTGGTCAGTTTCATTGTGGAACTGTCCATTAGGAGACTCCCATGTCCAGTGTTTAGATTTGGCCTTCTGGAACTGTGAGTTACCATGGATGGACTTGGTTGACATGATGAACTCAGACAGTGTCTCACCCTGTTCGTTCCATTCTAGGCCATGGTTCCCACTGTGGAGTTCTTCGGGCGACCTTCTCGGACCTATCTTGGAATTAAAATCACCAACAATGATCTTGTAGAAGGTGTGGTCTTCTTTATATAACTTATCTAGTTCCATTTAGAACTTCTCAATTTCTTCTTTGTTGTAGTTGGATGTTGGTGCATAGAAGACAAAGATAGAAACTGCAGGCAGTGAGCCACATCTATTCAAGCATAATCGTCCCATTTGGGTTGTTAGGCATTCGAATGAATCAATGCTCATGGTCAAGTTCCTGTTGCCAAGGAAACCGACACCACCAACGCCTCTATTGTAACATGTTCTGAGGAACAGTTCTTCTCCATTGTCCAAAATGGCCTTATGTGAGCGATGCCTTCTTGTTTTGGTCAGACCAATGATGTCATACTTGATCTTCTGTGCTTCCACCATCAGGTCCTCAATGGATGCTTTTGATGCCAGAGTTCATGCGTTGAATGTACAGAAAGTCATTTTAGTCTTTCTTTGTTCTGGCAGTCGAGCTGGTCCTGAGATTTTATCAGCCTCTCCTTGCTCATCCTTCTTAACGCTGCCATATTGGGGGCTCTTTCGGTGTCAAGCAAATGAGACCCATTGCTGTTACATATTGTTTTGGCATTTTGAATATGCCATGGCTAGCTTCCCAGGCTCTGTCATGTAGGCGGGATACCCTTGATAGCTTGCTGGGCTCTCTGAGAGAAATGGAGGTTTAAGGGTGGCCTTCAATTACCCTTAAGTGTCTTATGGTGTGGCCGGAAAGCGGCCTGGAGTGTGAAGGTGGCTGGGTAGTGGAGACAGTGGAGGTCTGTTAGTGAGGTATTTATCTGGCTCCGGTAGGGTGGGGCTTCTGGGTTTGATCCCTGGAGTGCCGGAGATTCTGGAACCTCACTCATGAGTGAAGCCCCACAGAACCAGGTAGAGGAGAACTTTGTGACCTTGGACTCCAGGCTCAATGAGATATGGAAACAAGATCCTCTTCTGCCTCCTCCAATCTGTGCACTCATATTAAAACTATTTTTATAAAGTTGGTCATGATGGTTTATTACATTCACAATTCCCCCACCAATCCTACCACCATTACACCTTCCCATTGCCATTATTTCTAATTTTCCCAACCACCACCCAAACCAGCCCAAATAGCAGGCCCTAAATAATTTATTTTGTATTCCTTGTTATGAATAATTTATTAAAAATGATCAAAAAAGATTTCCTTAATAGAAGTGTGTGAAGATTGTTGTATCTTACCCTGGAGCCATTGAACCATTGTATAAGAAATTAAAGACATATTGTTACAGGATGGGCTGGAGCATTAGTGCAGCAGGTAGGACATTCACTTTGCATGCGGCCAACCAGGGTTCGATTCCTCCGACCTTTCGAAGAGCCTGGCAAGCTACAGAGACTATCTCACCCGCATGGCAGAGCCTGGCAAGCTACCCATAGCGTATTTAATATGCCTAAAACAGTAACAATAAATCTCACACTGGAGATGTTAGTGGCGCCTGCTTGAGCAAATCTATGAGCAATGGGATGACAGTGACAGTGACAGTGATTGTTTCAGGTTGAGCCTTGAGTGTTTACATATTCTTAATCGAGATTGGTTGCCTTCTACTTTATATCCCATGGAATGTATTGTGCTAATCCTAATACTGCAGTGGTGCAGAGTATGAGATGTCACCGCCACGTGCTCCAAGAATTATAACATTTTGAATGGGGTGATACAACTGGATTTGAATTTTTCACTGGATGGTGACTTTGGCGTCTAGAAGAATCTCTGTAGCTTGTTGATCTCTTTGGAGATTTATTTGTAAGTCTCTGGATCATGGCTATTTAATGAGTTTATATGGCACCAGGGGCAGGTCATGGACATGACTGCCGGGCTCCTGGAAGAACGGGAAGATGAGGGGAAGTTACCCATGCCAAACTTGATGAGAGCCTGGAGAGTTTGTTCACAAAATGCGCGTACCAAGTTTTCAAAAGATTCCTTCTTGGATGAGGCTTGTCCTGACCCTGTGGAGTCTGGCTGTGAGCACCGGCAGCTATTGGGTTATGTAGGATTTCAACTGCTAGGGCTCTGTTTGTGTGAGTGGTAGGCTCACCTGCACCCATCTGGGATTCCCCAGATATGAGACTCAACCTAGTGCAGTCTCCAGAGGCATCTCTCTGTTTTCATATTTTAACAACAGTAGATCATATAAAATATATTTTAAAGCAAAGACATTGAACAAATAGATTACATACTTATTGTAAGGAGGATTAGGAAGCACGTAAAGTCCACTAAAACCAGGCAGCATAAGAAGGTGATTGAGATCACTTTGAGAAATCATTTGGAACATGAGCATGAACTTTATTCAAGTTAAGAGGTTATGTATGATCAAAAACTTGATCATGAATTTTATTCTTTATAAGTTATATATAGAGTGATGCATGAGTTCTATGGATAGTAGAAAGAGAGAGAATAATGTTAGGAGTCTGGATAGGAACACTTAGTACATGTGCTACATTTGGATGCATGGTAGAGTCCCAAATTTTGGGCTTGTGCAGAATTCCTTCGCAAGTTTCTTCCGTGATTCAGATTTTTTCCATCCATTGTATGCACCTATTTTTTGTGATTATGAATTTTCTTATTTAAATGACTTATTGAAATAACACTGCCAGGGGCTGAGATGTGAAAGTTGAATTCTCTTACATTCTCTAAGTTCCTTTTTACTATCTTGTTTATTTATAATGATGTGTACCTTGTCACTGAAGTTACTTATTTAATTTCAACTTCTTTCATTCTGATCTCATGTCCTTCTGATTTTTTTCCCCCTTGAGATTGGTGACTGTGTTGATTCTTTAATTTATTTCTATTTGGATTAATTTTTTTAATTTTCCCATTAACTTTTAATTATGCTCATTAATGGTCTCTTCAGTTTATTGCACATTGATAACTCTGTTATTTTGAAGTTTTCCTTGGGTAGGTTTGAAAGTTATGTTGTGTTTGAAGCTCTTTTTTTTTTTTTAGAGTTTTTCTTCTAGTTACTTGCTTCTATTTATTAAAAGTTTTTCTCTAAGTGCTCATTTATTTTTTATTTATTTATTTTTTATTTTTTTTAAAATTTATTTATTTTTAATTAGAGAATCACCGTGAGGGTACAGTTACAGATTTATACACTTTTGTGCTTATACTTCCCTCATACAAAGTTTGGGAACCCATCCCTTCACCAGTGCCCATTCTCCACCACCCATAATCCCAGTGTCCCTCCCACCCTCCCCAAACCCATCTCCCCCCCACCCCACCCTGCCACTGTGGCAAGGCATTCCCTTCTGTTTTCTCTCTCTAATTAGCTGTTGTGGTTTGCAATAAAGGTGTTGAGTGGCCGCTGTGCTCAGTCTCTAGCCCTCATTCAGCCCGCAACTCCCTTCCCCCACATGTTGGACTTCAAGGGAAGTCCAAAGTAAGTTCAAAGGAACTTAACTCTCAAGTTTTCAATTGAACTTGGTGTTATATGAGGGCCAGAAATGGTGATCTGAGTCTGAGTTGGCCTGAGCAATTATGAGGTGTTTAGATTTGCAAGAGTGAGCAGGTGGTTGGACTCGGAGTTGTGTTCATGTGAATGACAGCTGGGGATTTTGTGATTGCCATTGCCCTGTAGCCA
This sequence comes from Sorex araneus, assembly GCF_027595985.1. Taxonomy (NCBI): domain Eukaryota; kingdom Metazoa; phylum Chordata; class Mammalia; order Eulipotyphla; family Soricidae; genus Sorex; species Sorex araneus. The sequence goes on from NC_073306.1 coordinate 77,755,220, forward strand.
TTATAACACCTAGATAAAGTTGATTTGGGCTCTATCACAGATTTATAGTTCATAATTCTTGGACACTGATGTGCAGTTAAAGTTTGGCCTTCAGGAGGACTGGTTCATGGTTGAAAGCTTGCCACAAGTGAGGGGAGAGTGCAGTCAGGACAGAGAAGGGACCCCTGTGACAATCATAGTTGGAAGTGATCATTCTGGATGAGAACTGGGGGCTATCCCCAAGGAAACTGCAGATATTTGTAACAAAAAATGTACACTAGTGATGAACAACTTTGAACTTGTGTATTTAATGGTGATTCAATTGAAAATAAATTAAAAAATTTTTTTAAAAAGTCCAGCCTGGTTGAACAGTAAATGGAGATTAAAGTCACATGTGTCTAGTAACAGCTGTTCAGCAAGATGATCTTCATAGCTACTGGAGGATATTTGCATTTACTAGTTCATGTTCAGGAAGAGCTGCTCTCAGCCATGATTTTATGGACAATGTTTACATCTGGAGTGTCTTCTTCCATTGGTGGCCTGGGGCAACAGCACATGTTCTGTGCTGACTCCTGTCAACTCTCCCCACAGACAATCAGCATGACTGTGCAGAAGAGATGGTTCAAACTTCGGTCTAATTGTGCAGCACAAGGTCTTGTCTGGCCCAGTGTTGTGCCCATCAGGCTGTGGTGCCAGAGATAAATATGGGCCTCATACTTACCAGTCCTTACTAAATGAAAAGGCCCTACCAGGCCTTAGATACTTACTAAAGGACTTCAGTTCTTTAAGCTATTATTCTAAATAATTTTTATAGTTTATTTTTTTATTTCTTTATTTTACCTAAAAAATCATTAGTACATTTTTTTATAACAGGTCCTTATATTCATTGCTAGTCACTTTTCCCCCCAAAAAACTCCTTTTATTTAACGAACATATAGCAGTAACTATTGAACCTATTAGTACTGTTCCTACACCAAATAACTTATAATATCCAGGTAGTGTTGTAGTTAACATAGTACCAAACGAAATAAGTATTTTTGAAATTGTTTGAATCCAATTACTTTCAATGCTTGTAATATTTTTTTTACTTGATTTATAATTCCATTCATTACTTCAGACTTATCTTGAAATCCTTCAGTATGTAGTTTTTCTTGGTGCTGTAAAAGAGAGAAATTTTTTTTTAACAATCCAATGATCATTTAACAACTGTAATAAGTAAGATTGTGTCTTTTATTATTATTTCTTTAGGTGTTCTCTGATGAGTTTGTATAATATTTCCATGCTTGGACCTAGTAAT